>NC_139231.1:56373715-56642123 GCF_977018435.1 Lepisma saccharinum
AAATCGGAAGGGCACTACCCAACTTCAAGAGATACTACCTACCCAAACTTGCATCCCCCGGTGTCTACAAGACCACATGCCAATGCCTCAACACCTACATTGGCAGAACCATCCGCACCGTCCAAGAACGGATTAACGAACATGTAAAAGATTCCAAAAACGACACACCTAAATCAGGCCTCTCCCAACACCTCCACTCCACTAACCACACCATCTCCTCCATATCCATACTTCACCCAACCGGCTCTGTCATAGAAAACACCATCAAAGAAACCCATGCTATCATCCAGCAGAAACCAGCACTAAACCTGGACAATGGACAAGCACACCCAACTTGGCACCCTGTCCTCAGAAAGATCCCCGACCTGAAAAAGAAAAGATGCTATACACATACTCGACCCCCCTCCAGCCACGCGGGGAACAGGAACGGCACATTACCGAGCAACACGGCCCAGCCCCCCAACCCCCAACTTGCAACGCCACCGGACAACAGGAAGCAGACGACGCAAACCAAGATGCGCGCGCCAGTGCTGCCGAACGGGAAAAATCGCAACCACCGCCGCCCGGGAACAAACAATGTACTGACGCGGTACCATCTCCGCTTCAAACGCCGTACCCTTTTGTGAATGAAGACAGTGGATCTTCGAAATTAATAGGATTGAACCATTAAATTGTGCAACGCGGAATTACGAAATCTTGTAAATTTCACGTAAGTAATTTTAAACCGCGTTTACCGCAACCACCATGAAAATAATATGTTGTTTTGTATTTATATAATGCTATAAGTTGCGAGTCCGTCCACTTCACTCCGTGATCAAAAGTTGAAAAAACAAGACCTAATCCTTGCTCAACCTGTGTAGACACGCTCCTCCACTGTCAACACATGCCCACTTGCTCGGCTTTTGCGCATGGCCTTGCCAACTTAAGGATGACAATAATGTTACCATCTCCATTACCCAAAGTGTAAGAGTACAGCATACTCATTATTAGATGTTATGATATCAAATTGATTAAAATATTCATCACCTCAGAATAAAGGGGATTAATTGCCTCATTACTTCTCTAATATAATGATTTTTTTAAAAATGATCATGAATGAGAGCAATCCAAATTTCTTTACATTGTAACACTGTAGGATGACCTGCAATTTTCTTTCTTATGGTCAAGGAGAGATCTCCCTTGTTCTTAGATTGAACCCTGGGAACAGGGCCCTGGACCTTTTCTCAGGCATGACACCAACAGGCCACCACAACCCTTGCACTCCACCTTCAGTTGTAGTGCCTCAGAAAAGGCTAACTTCCTGCACAAGTTTGTATGGAAAGATCAGTCAGGCATGATATTCAGAATACTTAGATGGCCAGACGTTGATTGGCTAGAACCCACCTGTCTTTTTCCAGTACTAGATCATGAATTGATCGCTCAACATGATTGCGCACTGAAGAAGCTTATATTTCTGTAAATCAGAGAAACAGGATTGTCACTTGAATTAGAAACCATGATTACTTTCAAATAAATTTATTTCCAGTATTCAAGGAAAAAATTACCATCATCATCAAGAAAAACTTCCACATTCCTTGTTAACAGTGACTCTACAGAATCAGCTTTCACTTAATTACAATTGTTTTTAACTATAGTTCATTATATGATAAAAAAAGGTTATTCATGCTTTTAATTATAATTACGTTTGTGCTCTAAATTCACCAACATCTGTTTCAAAGTCTCATACAAGAAAAAGAAAGGTAACATTAACTGCTTAAAAATATGCAGCGTGCTTTGGTTTGGTTTCAAGATCTACTGAACGATACATGACAAAGGAAAAATGTACAAAATCTGCTTATTTTTCATTGTTTCTAATGTAATCTCACGTGCCAATTACAGTACGTACAAACTAAGCACATGCCTTTTCCTTAAAAAAGGAAAAATTTTAGCCTATGATGTACAAAAACATTTGTGTTGTTTCAAATATACTGCTAGTTACATCCATAAAAGGGGAAAAAAGAAAAGCTGGGGAAAAAACCTGCATCCATTCTTAGCTATTATATAATAGATAACATATTCCTATTGAATCTCAGCTTGCAGTCATCCATCTGCCGTACGTGGCAGTCTTATTGCTAATGCTTATCATGTGGAACATTCATTCTGAAACTCTCAGAGCACAGAGGATGGGTGAACATCTTTATCAATTAAGAGTATATATAAATATATATATGAATAAAATAGTATTATCAAATGTATAAATATATGTCAATATAAAGGAAAGAGAACACACTTACAAACCAAGAAAAATTCTTATATAATACAGCATTTTCTGTACAGCAACCTTCATCCCTATTGAGTTGCTGTGAAATATGAGAATTTCTCTTACCATCTTAGGATTTTTACCTATCAGCTATTCCAGCTTTCTATTCTTACTTTATACATTTGGACTGAGCTGGTTTGAATATATATCTGTTGCAAATTGCCTGCCAATTTAGTTGATATTTTTCTAGAGACCAGGGATCGTATGGGGAAAATTATGAGGCAAAAGTGGACCTTGTGATTTAAGGACTGTCAGATTATCTTGCTATAGTTGCAATGTAATTTTTATACTCATTCTAACCTTTATTCACAACTATTTTGAACAATTTCAATTTGTTACAATGTTCAATAATTCATACTTGTACAAGAATTATCATCAGTCCAAAGTGAAATTGGCTCAGTCTAATATATAATGTCAAATCATGAAATGAAATAGGAAAACTCTCCAGACAAGAAGGAATTTCTAAATCAATCGTTGCAATTCCACTCTTCAAGTCACAATTTGACATACACTAGCCTTTCTGACTCACATTTCGGTTTGCATTTTTATATATATAAAACACTCAAATTGGAAATCAAGTAATAATATTTCAAACACCTTTCCTACCCTTATATTTATCAGGCCCTATAATTAACGAACAGTAACAAAAAAGCAGATATCAGATTGGAGTTTGCACAAAAAAAAAGTGAAAGACATATTTCGAGTCACATAATATTGCACAACGTTGTCAAAGATATTCACCCATCTATATTCATATCATTTACTTTTATATAATTATCAGACAATTAATGCACAGGATAAATTACAAACGTGAAATAAATAACTGATGTTGCATAGTTTCACATCCTTCGTTTCATGACATAAAAAAACTGCAGCTGAGCTATAAACTAGCATAAATTTCAAAAGTTACACCACTGCTGTATCCCACGTTGGTTAAATTTTTTATGGTTAAATTTAGCTTCATATTGTTTACTAAATAACTTTTATAAACTTAATTAAGCACCATAAATTCCATCCCACACCCACACACACACACATACATTTTACAGGCATCCATATCAGAAACTAAAGCAGTCGCGTTTTCTCTCATGTAAATATTCTATCCGGGGCATCATACGCACCACTACACTTCGTCTAAGAGACTTTGCTTATAGTAAATGTTATGATGATCCCTTCCTGGATGAAGATGTGATAGACTTTTTCTTCTTCATGCTTATTTTTTTCCTGAACCACCCTGTAAAGAATAAACAACTTGCATTTAATACATTAGCAAAATTCGTGATTTAGTGCAGTGCAGTGCAAAAATATTATCTCTGAAAATTACATTTTATTCCATGAAAGTTCAAACGTTATGAACAGTTTTTGTTACTGATGACTTTTTCTTAGTGAAGTAAGTTTGTGCAAGAAGTGAAATAATTATCAGAAACTTGAAAGACTTAGTCAAGTCAAAAGAATTTTCTGAACAAAAGCATTAATACAAATGAAGTTAATTTTTAATTGAATCAAATACAAAGTTTTCAAAGGTAAAGAAGCACAGCAAAATGTGAGTAAATATACAGCATGCACCGTAATAACTCGTGTTTTCGATTCATTCCACATGCTATAACTGAAGACCTGTATTTACACCTTTTGAACACTAAACCAAAATGCATGATGTATGTATGTGTATATTCATGTGGAGTAAAAATGAACAAATGAATACATAAAAAAACATGCTTTCGCTTGTGTTCAAAGATGGTTAATATGAATGAACGTAAAAGTTGCATTTTCTGCCCTAACCTTGCCTTGCTCTGTTACTGTAAACCACTGCTTGTGACAAGCAAGTATGATGTGGATAAATAAAAGAAACACCTGCACCAAACAATAACAAAAATGAAAGAGAAAGAAGAAAACCATTGTAACGGAAGCAAGTAAAAAGCATCAGCAACACACAAAAAATAATAAAAATAAAACAACTAAAATCAATTCCCACTTGTTCCCAAGCCATGTATGCTGCTGTCATGCCAGCAGGCTGTAACTAAAGGTAACAAGGCTGAAACCACAAGTGTATGAAACAGTGTCGTACTCTAGACCGCAACCCTACCTGCTAACCTTCTCTGCTTAACAGAAGCTTGCCTAGTGGTCTGTATGGAAAACACAAGAAGATGCAGTTATTCAAGACTGAAAAAGATCTCAATCGAAGTTTACAACTAAACAGTCTTACAATGAGTACAGAAAACCTCGTCGTCAATGGAAACAGTGCCATGCACACATCTCAATGTCCTTCAAAAATCAAAAACAAAATTAAATCTAGAATTGGTGCAAACTACACGCATGGTGCAAAACTGAAAAAGACAAAAAAATAACAATAAAAAGAATATGGTTTCGTGAACAGCAGAAGCATTGTACCTCCTACCTTCTTCTTTTTACCCTTGGACTTTTTCTCTGTCGTGGCACCAGAGTCAGGTGACGGATGTGACGTCGACTGAGCGTCAACTGAACTGAACTGAAAGTTAAAGATGGTTAGTAACAAAGGCTCTACAGGTTAATGGAAAATATCTACAATGTGGTTAAACCAAAATAATTGCTCATCTTCAACACCTACCTACAAATCAGATAATTTCTGTAACACTGAGAGGAAACAGATCACCATACCCAACTGAAGTCTGTAACATCTATCCTTGGCAGAGAAAAAAAAGAATGGCAGTTCACAAAGAACAGCACATTATAAAAATGGTCCACCGTTTTACCAACGCCCTACTGACATTACTGTGGCAAGATTTCCCAGATATATTTTCACTTAATGTTGAACATTACAAATGTCACATTTAGAGGTTTGCTCTTCATTTTCTCAACTTTTCCAGGCATTTTGAAATAAATTTCAAGCCCATTCTGTAAAGTTTTAAGCAATACTTGCTTTATGGTATACTTTTTGAGTGGAAAAGTGAAAGCACATTGATTCCAGGTACATTCTTTAAGTATGCACTATATTTACTACTTCCTGGAATTTGAGGATTAGTTGAGTCTCTTCACTCTTCCATCTTGGCCAGTGGAGACCATGCATATTGATGAGATTTCTTGTAGATATATAAAAAAATAAACATTGTGGGCCCACTCAATACAGGTAGGCTCATCAGCACTGTATCGTACCTACAGTGGGAATCGAGCCATTGCAAAATACCCTGGAACGCATAGCAATTGCATCGATCATTATGCTAACAGGGGGAGGGGGAGGTACAGCAACATCTTTTATAGAACTCTACATGATGATGACAATACTGAAACAGATGCAAACTGAAGTATGTTGGATAAACATGCCCATCCATGGCACACGTGTATCTACCTAAATAGCCATGAGAAAGAAAATCTGGAATTTCCAAGGTAATGACATGAAGTCTAATAAAATAATTAACCTACTGTTAGTATAAATAGTGTTAACTTTCAGGATAGATAAAAAATAACAACAGTCTGTTTTGAGAAATAAGTTCTTAAGCATCTACAGAAAATGAAAGATAAAGCAAGAAGGCGATGCTATATTGCTTGATAATTAGCCACTGATTAAAGAAACATGCTTAAGAGAATTACAATTCTAAAAATACTCTTATCACAATAGAACAAGAAGAATTATTACTTTAACCTTTGTGCACAACCATGTTTGCAAACTGGCTAATATAGCAAAACATATGCAATTTCTCCCCTTTAAATTGGGAGGCACTGAAGAATTCTAGTCTGTACCCATATGTATCTCCACATGGAATGTCCAATGTCTTTCCCACATCAAACAAGATTCCAACAGGGATTCGGAAGAAACCAGATGAAAGCTAAACACGATCCATGCACGATATCCATTTTCATGCTGTAAAAAAGAAATTTGCAACACAAATCGCATCAATTAGTATTCCATAATGGCACAAAACTCCCACAACAAAACTGCTATTCTGCTACTTGTCAACTTACATCGGAAAGGGAAGTTTCACTCGATGGTCCATTTGTAGTTGCATTGTGGTTTTGGTTCTGTCCCTGAAATGAATACACAAGACATGAGTGCTACAAACTAGTGATGTGAAAAAAGACAAAATTTTCAGCTTCATTTTTTTTAAAGGTAAAACCTGATTGCCAATACAGTAGTGTCTCGTTTATCTGATCTTAGCTTATCCGACATTCCGTATTATCCGACATACCAACGGAAAAACAAAATGGTGTGCATCAAGAGTTACGGAGGGTGCATTAAATGAAATAAAAACTATGAAAAATTTAGTGAAGCTTTGTATGTTTGGTTTACACAGTTCAGGGACATTGAGCAACAAGAAGCTACTGGAATCGACATAATGATGCTGCAAAGATGGCAAGACTTGGCAGCGAAGAAACGGCAATTATCAGGAAAGCAGACTATGATCAAAAATGTCTTTCAATCATCACAGGACTGAACTTTTGAAGTACTGTACATACGTACTGTGTTTAACTTCAAACAATTCTGTAACTGTCAGTTCATTTTTCCAGTTAATTTTTTCTGTATTGTAAAACATGATTACTATATTAGGTTCGTAATGTGTAAAATTATAACATTAGTTTGACGTTTAATAGGCTTTTTCTTAACACCTCCCTATTATCCGACATTTTTGCTTATCTGACGTTCTGCCGGACCGTTTATGTCGGATAAGCGAGACTCTACTGTATTTACTTAATCCTGATAGTGCGAAGGTGAGTCAAAAAGTATCAAGTTGGTAACAAAAACCCAAAATTTACATGGTAAAAGGTTATCGTGTGCTATGCCCTTACATGCCAGCAGTCATCACATACAGCAAGCAAGGGCCAGAAACACTGGTTTTTGATCATGATGCGGCAACGTTCACCATGCAGGGTTACCTACATCAAGTGCCAACCATCCTTCGAAAGTGAAATAGATTGTTGTCACATTCTTAACGTTCATCCATGCAGCACAGATTAGTGGTTGCCTCCGACACTTATACCTTCTCTCAAATGAAGCACCTATCACCATACACACATATGCATCTTGCTTACCCTATTTAGGGTTCTGGCATTCAAGATAGAATCCAACTTTTAGTAGACTGGACCTCTTTATGCATAGAATAGAATGGTCTTTATTTAAGCAGGCATGTTTTGGCCTCACGGGCCGTTCTTACAACCAACCCTTATCAAAGATACAATAAATGAATAAAAATAAAAAGAAAAAGCACATAATGATCATGATAATACAATAAAGATAATATAAAGATTATACAATGATAAAATAATACATTTAATAGATTAGTATATATACTGTAGAGTAAAGATAAGTAATAAGTCTTCGATAGTTCATTGTGTGTTTGGTTTGTTGGTTAGATATGCATTATATGATGTATAAGTGCAGGTGCACCACTTGGAATGGGAGGTTTTCAAGCATGCACTTTTCAAATGTGCAGTGATGGTCAAAAAATAAAAATACTTTTGAAAAAATGTAGGACAACAATTTTGGCATAGATAGTTTTTTTTTAAAAAAAAAAACAAAAAAACCGAATCATGCTCTTGTGGTAAGGGAAATGTTGTTATTCCTTTAATACCACAATTAGCAGATTTAAATTTTGCATGGGAATTCCTATTTGGAAAGCTCTTGTGGTCCCCACAATCAACTGAAGTGAATACAAAAATTCTTAAATGTAGTACTGTTATGATCCTACAACCATGTGAAGTTGTGTTGAAAATCAGCAATAGTTAATTGAAAAAAAAAACAACAACATTGATTTAGTTTTGGCAATATTAAAAAATGATTCATGCCATGCTCTACATAGGGGTTAAACAGGGGCAGACAGAAGTTTTAAAAAAATATTTTCATGAAATTTTATTTTTTAATAATTTTGCAGGGTTTCCACAAAATAAAAAAAAAACTAGTACTTTTTAAAGATTGATCTTTTGTGGTACATAAATTCAAATATACAGCCTGCTGCTAGAACTGATAGTCTACCTGGGAATAATCTACAACATTACCATTTGACTAGTGCAAATGAAGTGTCCTCTTGAAATATGCACGTTAATAACATGAATCAAGTTTATTCAACATTGCTGAATGAATTATGCAAAACATAATGTGATTTCAGTATCCAATTCTGGTATTTAATTTCCCTGAGTTTCAGGTTTCCCCAGTCTCCAAGTCAGTGGGAAATTTGCGATACCACTGGCACAGCCTTAATCTCAAGGACTTCAGCAAACATTGCTATCAGGTTATCTTCAAAGGATGTGCACTCCACCTGTAGGAAGGCCAAGACGAAGATGGAGGGACAACGTTGAGATGGACCTAAGGGAAATCGGTAGGGATGGAAAAGAGTATATAGAACTTTCTCAAGATAGGGAAAGATGGAAGGCCTGTGTTGCTGCAGCCATGAACCTTCGGGTTTAAGAAGGCTAGGGAGTTAGTTAGTTAGTTGGATGTGCACTCCTACCTTTAGCTTCACCATCTCCTGCTGCAACTGCTGCTTTTCTTCCTGCTCCACCCTGAGAGAGTCCTGGCCTATCTGCACCAAGCTCTTCAACTTCACCACCTCCTTTGACAGCTCCTGGCTCCTTGTGTTCTCCTGCTGGCACTCCGTCTTGGCTGCCTGCAGTTCCTACAGGATACAAACAACAACAACTGAAACTTCTACAATCCTAGTCTAATAATAATGCACTTCATTATGATGAAAGCAAATGGCAACAGTTCAGCTTTTATGCCATAATCTAGGCCTGCTCAATCTCATCCATGTTTGTAGGAGAGTGTGCATGTGTGGACTTCAGAGTGAGCAGCAGGACTCTAGGGTTGTAAGAGGGGTTAAAGGGGAAAGTGAGGAAGGCAGGAAGCTTTGTTGATTGCATTCAGGCAACCTCTTGTCATCTGATTTGTGACTAAGAGGACAGTGTGTCATTGCGATCATGGTCAAAAGAACAGAAGGTGGTTCCATGAAAAGGAGGGTGCCTTCGCCTGCAGTATTTTCAACCTCTTAATGCACGCAACTCCTCGCTTCTGTTCTGCTACTTACTGATCTTGAAGTGCAGTGTGCACTGCACGGAGCACTTGCCTCCACAATGCAAGCAAAATGGTCAAGCCTGCCATCAAATTTAAACTGATATTGGTGAAGTACCCATACAAAATTTATCAATATGCTGTGCCTCTTTGAAACTTTTTTTCTTGCAACTTAGTGTCTGCCTATAAATATATAAATCCTCTCAGACTTGACTGCACCCTACCTGAAGCACATACAGGGTGTCACCACACATATAAACCACCAACATACTTTCGCAGTGTGTAGTCAAGGCAACAAACTGTTATTTATTCAATCTTGCTTACCGGGGCCTTGCTTTGATGCTATGAAACCTCATTTTTTTTTATCCTCTTACATATGCAATTATGCAGGATAGATGCATGGTTGCCACCAACATTATTTTGTTTTATTGGAAAACATACTAAATTTATAGTACCCTACAGGTAGACTATGTATCCAATATACATAAGAGCCATCTTCTGGTGTATAAATGCATTGGAACAACAATCAAGAATTAAATATTTCATGCAAAAGCTTCAACTAATATAAGAAGAATACGCATAAATAATGACAGTTGCACAATTTGTGGGTAAGTTCTAAGCTCTGTGATTTCACCAGGACACAATTTCTGTTGTCAGTATTGTTTCCATACCATATTATTACTTTCTGTTTGTTCCCTGGCCAAATAATAATAAATAAATGTTAGTGGCACCCATCAACCTGAGCTGCAAGGTTGTTTTCTCTTCCTGGTAAGTGGATTTTTTTTATTTCAAAAAACTGAATTCTGTTTTACCAGTGCATAATATTACAAAGCAAACAACCTAGGTATAAGTTTTCCAGGACACCTATTTCATGAGAACAGATAACAATATGAAGCTGCAAGGTACAGGATAAAATATGCCATTTTCTGAATGTTTGCACAGTCCAAACAAGATCCTGATGACAAAGTTAAGAAAATGTATTTCTTGAGGTCTGCTACTGTGTGAAAGTTTGCATTTGTGTATGGCAAAATCTTGAATATTTTTTAATGTTGCATTCTGAAACAGTCTTGCCACAGAAGTCAATATAAACATACTTACTATATGTAGGTATTTCTAATAACTATTACCTGTTATTTTGTTTTCATACCATTCTTGTTCACAAAATAAGGAACGTAGGTAGGGAAAGGCTTAAAGGCTGAAATGTACCTGTGAAAGGAATTTAGTTTAAATTTTTCATGAGAAAAATTGCAAAATTTCCTTACATGATAAAAGCTTGAGTACAAATGATCACGTCACTAACAATATACAGAACTGACAACTAAATAATATAAATATATACTGAATACAATCTATATAAGGAGCCACAGTGGTCCAGTTGGTAGAGCATCTGACTGCCAAGCAGGAGACTTAATGTTCGATTCACAGGTGAGTGATCTAAGGTTGGACTTTTTCCATCTTGCCTCTGCATAAAGTGAGTCAGGTTCACCCAGCTTCAAATAAATGGTTACATGGGTGGCCAGAGCATGGTAATGATCACATTGCCTCTAAAATTGGCCAAGAACAAGAATGTGTGGGGCCCTACCTCCACATGACCCTACGTGCCTTCCTGGCATGGTGCAATATGCACACGGAACTTTACCTTACCTTACCTGCAATGTGTATAAACCCCTCGTGTATTATTTCAACTTCTGATATGCATTCTGAATTTGGTGACTTGATTTTGAAAAATAGCATGACTTGCTTCAAAAATTCACAAGGCTCCCACTGACTTTGTCAAGAATATAATGGGAGTTAAATGGCATATACTTATTTATGCTAGTCTTACTGGCCACATCTGTTCCTTAACTTCATTTTATCCATGGCAATGCCAGTGGGAAGCTGGTGAAACAACAGAACTTTTAAAGTTTTATTTGTATGTGTGCTGTGTTTCTTCTTGTGCTCTGGCTCTCTGACAGGTAAAATAAGAACACTGAGTATTAATGATAACATGTAAATATACATCACAAACTTCTGTGAAAAATGTGGGTGAACCAGAGATTGAACCTGTTTCCTTGCATTTCATGCCAAAGCTCTACCAACGAAGTACAACATCAGCATAATTTTCATGTTATACAAGGGTGGGTCAACAAGCTTCTGAATGAACATGCAGTCAATAATTTGCTACTGTGAAAACTCTTTACACTCTCATCTGCCTGCGACATTCTCCTTGATTCATAAACTCATGAGAGTTCAATTTCCATTTACTGAAGAATTTCTGTAGGTTTTACGCTTCCAGAGGGAAAGAAATTACTGCTCTTCCTTGGTGCAAGTGTGCAGAGGAGCTTCATCCTTAAAAATACAAAATGTTGTTTCGAAGCTCACTTGATCACTGCTGCAGCCTTGAGGAAGTTCCATAACTAACGGTTGTTGCCTTACATGCATTTCAGTTGAATAAATCTGACCTACAATTTTTGTCAGACTTCTTTAAGATTCTCACTTGTTGCACCTTATAGTTTCATGCTACGAGGACCGACAATTAAGTAATGAGAATGATTTTACATTGTCCCACATGTGCATTCTATCTCTGAAGTAACGCATTCCTGATGTAGTGTGGTCCATAATCCACAACCTGGCAACACCCCATGAACTTGCGATAGGCATGCTGGGAATTATGCCGCCATGTCGTGAAGGAGATGCAAGGGTGTCGTCACGTAATAGCTATGGAGCAGCGAGTGAACATCAAGTTTCATGAAGGACATTCTGAAAACTGCTTGCTGGTATAAACATTTCTTGAATTCTATTGTTGTGGAGGACAAAACAGAGCATTTTACTACGGTCCTTGTACGAACTAACAAATCGCTGAATGGAAGTCACTAAATTTACCAAGAGGCAAGAAAATGAAGCTCGAAAAGCCAAGGGTGAAGACAATGTTGTGTTTTTTAATGATAGCAAAGACATTATTCATCATGAAATTGTTCCAGAGGGCGAAAGTGTAATTGGTTGTTCCTATCGTAGTGGTCGGATTGATTATGGAAGAGAACTGACCGTATCAGACCTCAGTATCCTGAACCAGGCAGTTGGTTCCTGCTCCACAATAATGCACGGTCCCACAGAGCAGTAGTTGTCTATACATTCCTAGTCCGAAAACAAGTGAATGTGTTGAATCATCGTCTTTACTCCCCAGATTTATCCCCCTGTGATTATTTCCCGTTCCCGAAAGTGAAGCTGCTGTGGAAATTATGCACTTTTGATGAGCACAGGACCAGTCAACAGGTTGTGACGTCCAATCTTCAAGTCATACCACATGAAGACTTGCAGATGTCGTATCGATCGTTGGCCAACCGTGCCAATTGCTGTATCGATGCAGGAGGGATGTACTTTTAGTAATAAACAAGCAATGTTTGTTTCCTTTTCACAATATAAAATCATTCTCATTACTTTATCGTCTGACCTCGTATATTAATTTACTTGCTTCTGCAGTTTAGAACATTTAAAAATAACTTTCATGATGATGATTACAAACTACTTATCTTTTGCCTTCTTTCAATGCAGGCATTTAGTATTTTCAGTTTAAATGTAGAACAGATAAATTACGCTTAACGTAATGGAAGCGTCCATACCTGTTTCAGTTGCTCAATCAGCTGCAACTCCTCTTGAGCCCTGCTGAGCTGTTCCTGCAGATTGCTGCTGTCATGATGCGCTTTCTCGCATTTCAGAGTCAAGTTCCGCTTCTCCAGCTCCTCCGACTGGAGCTTCTCCTGTAGCTCCTGCAGCTTGATCTGCATCTGGAAGGAAACATGGAAAGGCTCATAGACGAGGCAGAAGGGGATGATCTCACTGACACATGCATCAAGAAAGACAAAAACGTTGCCACAAACATTCTCCGTGTATTTACAGGCCACAAGGAAAGTGTACACAAAAACATACATGCCAAGCTTGTCCAAGCCACTGCTTATACTTAGACCGTGCTTGGTCTAATTTGTTGTCCTGGCAGATGCTTGCCAGTTTCTGGGATCATCAGAAATGGGATAAAAGTCGTAGACAGCAAGGAGCTAGTGGAAACCAGAGAAACTGCACTTATGAACACAGTGTTGCGGTTCAATCTTGACAATACACAGTTTCATGTTAGTGGTAATCAGGGTGGTTATTCTCTAAGACCAAGAAAAAATTCAAGTATAATTCCAGATTTTTAAGACAAAATTTCTAAAAATTCAAGGTGAAAAATAATAATTCTTATAATCCAAATTAACATGTATTAACATTTTGTACTAAACATTTACAGATAGTTCCTTCTACAACTCACTAACTGTATGAATAATTTCCACCCACCCACTTGTTCAGAGATGTCAAAAACTAACAATTAACACACGAGTAAATGATTATTGCTCTTGAATGTCTAAAAAAGATTCTCTCCCCCCCTTACTTCCTTAAGATCCAAAATTATGCAACAAAAACATCAACATCATGATTCATCTAGAACAAACAAAAATAGTCAACATAAATGTTAATGCCAATCGCCTCATGAGATCACTCTTGAAATCTAGAATTCACTGATTACCATCAAGAAATGAAAACAATAATAAAAATAATAAACTGATGATATGGAAAAAGTAGATAATGCCCCCCCCTCCTTTCTTTGTTCTCTAAAATAAAGTAGCCATGCTCCTAAAAGTACAAAATCTCAAAGTTATAATATAAATCTTCAATAAAGCAAATGTGACAGGGAAGAAAAAAAAATCAAAGGCACATGCATGTTGAATTCTCGGTGTGCAAAAATTCATGTATAATTCCAAGAATTAAAAGAATTCCCAGTCAGCAGACGCCATGTATAAACTGTATATATATCCATACATTTCCATATATCTTATCCCTCACAACATGGGCCTGACTCAAGTCTGTGGTGTCCACACTTCCTGTTAGAAAGATCAACATTCCACAAGCATGCGAAGGACAACAGCTTACACCAAACGTGTTTTTCACTGCAAAACCACAACTAATTAATGTAAGAGCCTAAAATGAGAAATATCACCTGCACATGTAGCGTTGAAAATTAAGTTACTAACAGTAAAGATACCCTGTGTCATGAAGACACATAGGAGGAATGCTAACCCCCACCACACACATTCATGATCTTGGCATTCTTTTTTAAACTTGTGATCAGCATCATGCTCCAGCCAAGACAGTATCCCATCTTGGCATTTAAAGGTTAAGCTCTTATTATTCCAACTACAGCATACTCACTTCATTATGGAGAGTTACCCTTAGAACCCACAAATCTGTTTCCACTTCTTCTAGTCTATTTCTATTCTTTTCTGTTTTGTTAGATTTATTAGGTATTTGAAGGTTGGTCTGAACATACAGAGCATTAAATAATTCGACATCTTGGTACTTCTTCATCACTATACAGGTTTACTTTATTGTGTCTGAAACCATCAGCTTTATTTTATCCACAAAGCAAGTACCTTTATCAAAAACCATTCCACCTATAGCCATACAGGGTGTTCCTAGAATCACTATCTATTTCAATGAAGGAAGGCTAGAATCATAAAGAAATTTGTGATTTGACATTAATACCCATATTCATATGCAGAATGAATGCAAATATTCTACAGCAGTCTAACGTAAATCTACATGTTCTTTACACACGACAAAACACACTCCACTGTGAGTGGCACAAGATGCAGACTGATGTTTTTCTCAATTAGGTCACGAGGCCTTACCTTCATAAACCTAGATTTGATGAATTCCAATACGAAGATGTCAAAAGGATGTCATATTGGTTGACTGGGGTTTTCCATTCTTGGTGGACCACCATGAATAAAGAATTAAATGTCAATGCTTTCATTGAAATAGATGTTGGCTTCAAGTTACTTGCAACCATGACAACAACTTTCACATAGGTTAACTAGCATGACAAATGACCTATGTAAAAGTATCTGCACTGATACTCAGCCAATAATTTTAGTTTCATCTAAACCCTAAATTTATGCGCTTCTTACAATATTCCCACTCATCTCATTGAAACAAACTCCCTGCCTTTTCCTCATTTATCAGGCAATTTAACTCACTTTGTATACAGGATATATTTTAAGAAAGTATGAAAGCAATAGTTCGGGTTACAAGAAACATCAAATGTTAAATGATGAACAGGTTCTATTGGGTTATCGATCAGGTGAGTTCTGGAACAGTTTTCAAGCTTTCCATAGTTAGTGCCACTCTCATTTTCAGGGTAGAAGTGAAGATGCAAGTGACATTAGCTCTCAAAAGCTTGAGAATTTTTCCGGAACTCACCTGGGCAATAGCCCAAGAGAATCTATTCATCATTCGTCCCCAGGAAAGCTTGAAGTGTTAGCATCATATGCTAAAGTATTACCTGCTTTCTTCAGCATTCTGTTGTTTTAAATTAGGGTTTAAAAATATGTGAAAATATATATTCATTACAAATCAACAACCAGAGCCACTATTCCCAGACTATTCCAGGATATATATTTTTGCAATTCCCTGATTATTTTCTTTAGCCATAGATTGAATTCATGTGTGTTCCAGTTTTTTTAGGTTAGTGGCTGGCTGGCTGATGGCTGTTTCTTCAGGCTTAGCATTGGGTTGGCCCCACCTTCCTATCCAAAACAAACAGCCAATTGTCACAGGATAGCAATTATTTTTTTTTTTGAAACATGCAACTGATTTATTTTTTACCATTAAGTGTACTATGCAATACTTTGATTTTGATTTGCTTTATTTTATTTCGCTTTTTGCACACATTTTGGCTAATTTGTGAAAATGGGGATGAGTGATGATATGATGAAATTTTTGAATGGACACTCGCAAACATCCATGCCCAGGCCAGGTTTCGAACCTGGGACCATGGCATCGTAGCACGATGTGCTAACCACATGCTACATGGATTTATAAATAGTGACAATACTTTGGACAATGAACAAGAGAATTCTTATGTTTTGTTTTAATTGTGATATTTCTTAAGTGTAGAAGAATATTTACTGCTGCACAGGAAATACAATGACTATCATCATATGGTACGTGTCATAATGCACGATATAAATACTATGATGAATTTTAATTGTGTGAGATTTTAAATTGGACATTTAAGGGCATTCCAAAAATATATCTTACTCTTGATAGAACTTTCATTACATACAATAGTAATTGATATGATCGAAGTAGGTTGACAAGTTCCCAACCCATCTACTGTCACAATAACTAAAATCACTCATGAAGGCTGGAACAGGAACGTATTGTGATGCCTTCTACAGAGTCAATCAAAAATTATTCTGGGGCACAAACACAGTTGGAAAAAAAAGTGATGAATTACGAATTTTCAAATCCATCTTCATTAGCATGCACATGATGTTTAATTTTTATAATTTAAACCCTCTCCCAAGTTCTTCTGTGTCACATATTAATGAAAGTTACTTGTAACCCCCATGAAGGCATTATAATCTCATACACTGGTAACAGGAAATGATAGGGAGAGAGGAGACAGGGTGAGAAATGGCTGGAATGGAGGGAAAGTATCGTAAGCTTTCTCTGAAATATCTATGCCACAAAAATCATCAAAATGCTCTAGTAAGGGAGCGAGTGAAGTCAATAATTTGGAAAGTGCCAAGGAAATAAAGTTCCAGTGTTAATATTGATCAAATAGTTCTTATTCCCAAAGAAGGCATAATCTATTATGAGGTATGGGAATCGCAGCAAAAAAAAGTAGGCCAAAAAACTGTAAACAACAATGGTGATGATTTCTATTAGTAATCTGTGGATCTTGATGAAACTAATAAATTAGAAGATATACTTTCTTTAATCCACACATATCTATAATCTAGTAAATAGATATCATAAACTTGTGTGTAATTCACCTGGCACAGATTAAGTGAAATTATCTACACTCCTACAAACAGAATTTGTGTCACGACAGACCTATCAAGATGAAAGATCCTTATGTAAAGGTCAATATGATTTCATGTGAACAAAATATTTTAAGCTTAGATTTAAAAGTGATGCAAGAATACACACTTTTCATTTGAAAACAAATTTTCTTCATGAAGATTTATGTCTTAAGATACAATATATTTTTATGTAGTGTAGTACAAGTATAAATAACTTGCAATTCATGTAAGGTTGTTTGAAAAGGTATAAAAAGAACACTTTATTCTGTAAGGTATAATTGTTCGTAACTTACATGTTCATTTTTGTTTGTATTTTTTTCATATTACTAAATATACATGCAGAAAGTTTCTAATGTAAAATGTGTTGTTGTTGTTAAGTGAACCTGCACCACCCTGGAACCAGAAGTCATGTCTTCCATTTCCCTTCATACTTTATTAGAGGTGATACACTGCAACACATATTATTGCATGCTACACGCACTTAAGGGTCTCTGGCATATATAATAAAACCATTCTTGTTCTACTGTAATTATTATTATCATGAACAATACCTCAATCTAAAAGTAAGTAGTCACGGTAACCAGTTGCTTAAAAAGTAACTAACCTCTTACCATTAATTTAACAATGGATGTAGTCTGTTCATAGAAAGAGGGGAGAGGTGGGGCTGAATTCAAATAATGAATTTGAGCAATTCACTCACTGTGTATTCACTCAATCTACAATGCAAAATAATCTGTGGTTTTTATTTTACTTTATCTGTGACGTTTTCAAGCTACACAAAGATATACATACAACACCACAACCTCATCTGACTAGCCATGTGAGGTTGTGTTGCTGTATGTATATCTTGGTGTAGCTTGAAAAAGTTCTGGGAAACCAGGACAAAACGTTGAAGATAAAGTAAAATAACCACACTAAAAATAACTTGTTAGATTATTTTGCATCTACAAAATGTGGTTACGAGAACCTTTGAGAACAATATAGAGACTCAATCTACAAGCAGAAAGACAAAGAAGATCTACGTTTGTTTCTACTACAATAAGAATGGTGCTTAGAATTTTTGAATGGGAATCAAACTATTCCTCCATTTTGCCATCGGCAGACATTAATGATATGAATCACCCATCAGATGGAGAACACATTTCACATTTCCAGGAAAGTAAACAATTGCAACTGTTGAATATAGGGAACAGAATCTCCCCATGGTGCATATATTGGGTTACTGTATTGATAAAAGAAAACTCTAAGCAAATATCTTAATAAACTTATTTTCTTTTCTTGTGTGTGTGCTTTTAACCCAGACACCCTGTATAAGTTATCCAAGTACTATAAATATTAGGGATTGATCTGATATGAAAATTTTGCCACTATAGATAAAGTTCCAAACACCAATAAACAATCTGATATAAAATTGCAAATGTTCCTTTAAGAACTTTAAGAACATGAATGGTTCATCAACCTCATTAGTGAATATACAAAAACATATCACTGCAATGATTCTTGCATTGAGAAATAAAATGTACATTTAGACATTTACTTTACAAAATTATGGCATATGAATTATATGTTTATAAACAAAAATAACAGAAATTTGCACCAAATTACAGGTTATTTATAAATATATCTGATCAGTAATTTTACTGATAAACCGATACATCAATATGTTTATATCTACCAACACCAAGAGAGTACAGATTAATCTGTTCCATCCCTAATAAATGTATTAAAGTACAAGACATGAGGAGTTATATCACAGATAAAATACGCACAAGAAAGTTAACGCTTGATGGAATAGTACAGAGAATTGCTAACAATGTTTCTGAGATTTGCTACATCAGTGTTTCACATATCAGTTAACATATTTTATTTGTAGCACGTGAAGAGATATCAAATATTTATTGAAAGATGAATTATCAAAACACACGGAGTTCTACACGAGGATTTCTGAAATCCATCTACCTACTGTAGTTCTAATTTTCAACTCTTGTATCTCTAAAGGTGGGAGCTTCAAAGTTGAAAACCATGTTTTGTTATTACACCTATAATTTACAGATTACAATCTCATACAAAAACTATTTACATATTAACACAAACACATAAACACACCAGTGGCAGCTGATGAAGGGGGGCTGCAGGACTGTCCTGCAGATATTTTGTTGCCATTAGTGCAAAAATTAAATAGGGGAAGTATAAATATTTAATTTTTGCACTAATGGCAACAAAATATAATTTGCTAGGGGGACTGCAGTCCTGCAGCCCCCCTTCATCAGCCGCCACTGAAACACACACACACACACACACACACACAACCATGCACACAGGCCCAAGCCACCTGGCAAGGCAAAAGAATAAGGAACAATGCAGTGAACTTACATGCGTTGTAGCCCATTGTTAGATCTAAGCACACTGTCATGCAAGTATGGGAACCATTAAAATGTAATACCACAGTGTTATTTCCAAACCATTTACTTTTCCATACACAACATGAAAATGAAGCTTGCTATTCTTAGTTTCCAAGTGGCACTATTTTATCTGGCTACTGGCTAGGGAATTCTTTGTCTAGAGTAACTGTACTTTTTACATAACTCTTCTACATCAATCATGATGAGTGTGAATGAAGAAGATCAAACAATAGAAGATGCATCCTTACTCAAGATTCCAACCTAGAACCTTTGGCTTCATAGTGTTATGCCACCTACTCCACCAAAGAGGTTAGTGATGAAAAGTAAAAGTAAGTGACCCAGTGTCACCAACTACCCCAACATGTTTTGCTGCAGGAAAAAAAGGGGGGAGAGACTACAAATTTAGAAATAAAGATGTATCTGGGCCATAGATTAGATCCTGGTATAAAATCTACTGCTTGGAGTAATTCAAAGCTAAGGGTAATCTGGAAATCACCTCTGGTGAGTTGGTAAAATAAAAGAAAATTTAAATGGGGGTGGGGAATTATTGTATTCATTTATTATGAACACATTTATTATGGCAAAAGTTCACATTTCTTTAAAAAGAAGATATTTTTAAACTTCCACCTTCTTCTTCTACTTGATAGCAAAATTAATGAACAAAACACGGTATGACTTATTACTACATTGTTATTAGTGCCACATACATTTAAAAATGCCTTCTTCTGGTTACTTATGGTTAGAGGCATGCATATTTCGTTTTTGACGAAAACACAAAATATGAAATAACATGTTATAATGTTCAAGTTTAATGTTCCTGAAAGGTGTTAGGTGCATTTTCCTAGCACGTTATGTCACGAAATGATGTGAAATGAACTGAAAATGTGAAATAGACTCAAACACAAAATGTAAAGTTTATTTACCAACATAACACTTTCTGAAGTCTGATTTATCATGTGTTACGCAATTCACAGAAAATTTATTAAATCTGCTTCAAATATTTGAGAAGCAAAAATAAACTACTTTACACAGGAATAAAAAAGTGGCCGGGGTGGCTCAGTCGGTAATGCGTCTGACTACCATGCTAAAGGTCCTAGGTTCGATCTCTGGCCGGTTCAAATCCGGGAACTTTTCTAACGTTGGAAGCGGCCCCGGTGCCCACCCAGCATCGAATAACATGGGTATCTGGAGGAAACCCTGGGGGGGGGGAGGTAAAGGCAGTCAGGGGCGTGATGCTGATCACATCACCCCCGCTCACGCCCGGATCAAGAAAGTGTGGGGCATTACCCCCCCACCCCCTATATGCCTTCATGGCGTTGTGCTAAGCACAGGGGAGCACTTTACCTTTACACAGGAATAAACTTAATACTCTGATAACTACATAAATGTGCTATTAGAAGGGAAACTTCTATTTTACGTGTAGTTTTTACATAAAATTTCACAATACATAAAATGGTGTTATACTATTCACCATTTTAACACTGAAATATTACTTTTGATCGCAAAATCTGCCCAGTTTTTGTACAGAAATCTTGATATTTTATTCACCATAAAATAGGTGGCCTTACATATGGTATATTTGAGGGGTGCTGCTGTTACTTTGAAAAACATTTTTCTCCTTTGAAAGTATCAACCAGTGCGTAATATTCCACAGATGTCAATTTCCAGACAACATTTGTTTCATAGAGCTGTCTTGGCATAGAATAGAAAGACAACGGTAACATTAACTACACTGCCAACACAGGAGATAGGGTCATTAGCACCAGGTTAAGAATCGCAGGGATGAAAAGAGGAGCCTTAGTTTGCTTAATGCTTCCTGTTCAAGTTCCTCCCTTCTCTCAGATGACATTCTGTCTACTGAAATGGGAACTTTCTTTCAATCCACAATTCTCCACCAAAAGAAAAAGGTGCACATTCCAGTCTATTCTTATTGTACTGGCTGCCTTTCCTTCCTACACTCTGTAAAAAAAAATTAGCATCACTGTATTCTTATTACGGATGTTGACAATTTTGAGTTTCGCATGCATGCATCTTTCCTGCGCAACTTGAATTCAATTGATTGAAGTATTGGTCTGGTATCACTGCGTAGTGTGGTGTTATTCTTTTGTTGATTTAGTGTTTGGAGTGTCCGCTAGAGGGTGTTGCAATCAGTTACTGCTGCAAGGCTTTGTAATCAATTGTCAGGAATCTGTAAAACGATTGTTAGTAGTGCAACTTGTGACGTGTTTTATGTTGCAACTACATGTCCATTATTGACAGTTTGGATACGTTATCATATTTGTGAAGTGTTCTGGTGGTGTGTAGTGTATTTGAGCGTGTTTTCTCGAAAAAAAATGGGCAGAAAGTGTGACATTTCACCACGTAAGCAAGGAATGGTTCTTGCTTTGCATATGGATGGTCATTCTCAGAGAGATATTGGTCGACAACTTCAAATGCATCAATCCACAGTTAGCTGCTGCCTGCAAAAGTAACAAGAACATGGAAAATCTTCACTGAGAAGTCACTGTGGCAGGAAAAAAAAGACATCACCTCGATTGGATCGTATGATAAAGGACATGGCACTGAAGAACAGAGGAAAGAGTTCACGCCAAATTGCACATAAACTTCAAAATGAGGTGGGAGTTAATCTTACTCATGCTACTGTAGTATCCCGACTAAAGAAACAGGATGTTTCTAAACATGTCCCACGTAAAAAACCCAGACTAACTGACGCACATGCAAAAGCTAGACGTGAGTTTGTCACACGTTATGGCGCATGGAATGATACAGATTGGGAACATGTGATATTTTCTGATGAAAAATAATTTAAATTGCTGGGGAATGACAGCTCAGTTAAACTGTGGATGCGGAAGGGATAAGAACTTGCAAAATCTTGTATTTTAGAAACTCAAAAGTTTTTTTGCAGGGTTATGATTTGGGCATGTTTCTCTGCAAAAGGGATTGGCAGGATGCATTTTGCACATGGACCGTTAAGGCTGATCAATATCTGGAAATCCTGAATCGGAAAGTTCTACAAACTGCAGGAGATCATTTTTCTGGACAGAATTTGGACTACTTTATTTTTCAAGACGATAATGCAAACTGTCACCGTGCTCAGGTGGTGAATAACTGGTTTCATGATATGAATATTGAAAGACTTTGGTGGCCGCCCAACTCTCCAGACATGAATCCTATAGAAAACCTGTGGGCTATGATATGCAAAAAACTTGGTAATCAGACGTACAGGTCAAAAGAGGAACTTATGGCAGCAATTGTACATGTTTGGAATGAAATTGAGATCGAATATTGTCAAAATCTCATTCATAGCATGCCTCGAAGGTTGGAAGCACTTAGGAAGGCCCGGGGTGGCAACACTAAGTACTAGTCAATGTATTTACTTACTATCATTTCAAATTGACATATCATGATGCATTTAAAACCTTTGTTCAATCTTTTTACTTGCAAAAATTGCCTTTGTGCGAAAACGTTCCACAAGCTATATTTGCAATAATTTTGTTATTAGTTCTGTCAAGTGCATTATGTACGTAACTATGACTTGAATAATAAAAATATATTGTACAGATATAGTGTTTATATAATTGTTAGGAAAACAAATTGACAAGTGGAATTAAATCAATAAAACAACTGATAATTCACGAGCGAAATGCTGACGACCAAAAATAATGAAGTGATGCTATTTTTTTCTTACAGAGTGTATTATGTCAATCATCTTCAATTGTGTGTGTGCACTGGAGCAGATGGATGTACCAGGAAGAACATCAGCAATCCTGTAGCAATGTTGTCAAGCATAATCCTTCCAGAGCTTGACTTTACTTGTTAAAAGGACGTACTATGAGCCAAGGTTCTTTGAGCCCTGTTCCTTCACCATGATCATGATCAACTCATAACACACAAGTGATAAATATGAATTAGTCAACTATGATGATTTTTTTACATTTTGTTACACATTCCCAAATAAAAGTTGGGATTTTATTTGCCAGAACAATGAAATGTTGTTCGTTGTTGAAATTCAGTGCTATTAACAAAAAATCTGACATGTGCATGTCTCTCTAACATTAGGAGAACTACCTCAAGTGACTAGACAAAAGCACTAACCACACATCATCAAATGAAAACATACTTCAAATTTCAAAGGGGTGGAGTTTAGCATAATTTTTAGAGTGTAAAATAAATTGTATAACTTTTATGATCAAATAGGTTATTTGAGACTGGGATTTGAACAATTGTGTTGCACCCCCAATGGAAGTCAAACTCTGAACCATTTTATTATATTTAGCCACTATGTCAGCAATGAAGCTGTATCTATTTAACATTCCTTCTCTACTTCTTGGGTAAATTGCAACTGCAACAATGACGATGAATGATGAAATCAATGATGAGAATTACACATCTGTTTCTTACCCATGATTCAAACCTAGAATCTCTGATTTTGTAGTGTATTCTGATAATATCTACATGACAGAGAGTGGTGAAACGGAAATAAATTCCTGTACCAGTAGTCAGATTCAAAGATAGGACACTTAAGCTTCAGAGTCACAGTATATGTTAAAGACTTTGGAATACCAGGGTTTTCACATTTTAATCCCATACAAACTCACACACTCACAGAAGCATCTATTAAAGCTGGGGAAGTTAGAAAACCTGTATCCCAAGAATGACCCCTGACCACCACACAGAGAGAGCATGGGGAAGCATCACAGCATACAACCATACCTCACTAATAATCGTAGGAAGTGACTTTTCAATACAGCTAAAGGCAAACTGCACTCCACATACCTCTGATGCTGCCTGCAGAAGAAAAAGACTCAGATGTTTCCTTGTGATATGAACAAGCAACATGGCATTTCTGGATCACAAGAGAAAATTTAACCCTCACCCATTTCAAAGTGACCCACTCACACATGCTGCTATATTATGCACTACAGCCCATTGTACTTGCAGTCACGTCAAAGTGACATGCAACACATGTTACTTGGGAATGAGCCAGTCAATTTCAGATTTCACACCACATGAGCATGACAGGTTACACAAGCCTGCGTGTGACTGGTGCCAGGTGACATACACCATGAGTCACTTTGGTGTGAAATCTCCCTTAGTGATTCATAAGTACTCTAATGTAGAGCTTATGCAGAATTTTCCACTTGGGGGAAGGGGTGTGTGGGTCGTTTTAGGGAAGTAAATTTAGAACCAAACTAACATTAAATTTGGCTTTTGTAAAACATTTTGGTGGTGGAAAAAATTGATGTGTTTGAGGTATGTAGATATATCAGTAGTCTATTGCTATCTGCTGGTAATTTGGTAGGTTGTTTCATGAACATGGTGGCCGCGGTGGCTCAGTCGGTAACGCGTCTGACTACCATGCTAAAGGTCCCGGGTTCGATCCCCGGCCGGTTCAAATCCGGGAACTTTTCTAACGGTGGAAGCGGCCCCGGCGCACACCCAGCGTCGAATAACATGGGTATCTGGGGGGTAAAGGCAGTCAGGGGCGTGATGCTGATCACATCACCCCCACTCACGACCGGATCAAGAAAGTGTGGGGCGTTACCCCCACACCCCCTATATGCCTTCATGGTGTGGTGCTATGCACAGGGGAACACTTTACCTTTTACCTTTTTTTTTCATGAACATGGCCTGTTTTAACCATTACATGAACCATATCAGAAAGAAGAGAGCATAATTCAAGGAAAGGAACTGATATGAAATGTTTAGACTGTGTACAGATATTAAAAAATGCCATGGCTAAAAACTGATATTGTAGAGTTCAGCAATGTTGGAAATGAGCTATCGAAAGTCACAAAATGTGACTATAACTTATGATATTTGAAATTAATAAACTTATATCAAGTGTACATCTACTTCATTATTTATAGACAGGTCATATATTTTGTACATTGTAATTGCAAAGGTAGTGGTGACTGTAGAAATCAAAATTAAAGCCAAAGTTTGTTTTAAATCCACTTCATGCTCAGATGGGCTAATTGTGACTGGACCTACAGATTAAAGTGGACTATGAACCAGTGCAGTGTCTCCACCAGGGATTGAACCTGGGACTACTTGATTACAAGGCAGCAGCATTAACATAATTCCAATGTGGAGGCCTCAAATAATAAAATGTTACGAAAAGCTGTTTGCATTAATGGTCTCTACATGCCGTGAAAGTGTCGGGTGACATGCTGCTTACACTATATATTTTGAGACTAGAGAGACCCACTCAGGGAGGGACATCCACACACAAGATATGCAGTTTTGTCTTGATACCACCCCTAACAAAGAGAATGTGACAATTGCATATTACAACCTGTTTGATTGTGGCCTCGGTGGAACTGAACTTCAAGTACCTTCTGGGTCAGTGTTCAAAATTTACAAAATGCAACTATAATTTTAAGTTAGGCTCATAACTGAATCTATAACAGTAGTGTTCCATGGAATAAAATACACAGTAGTAAATTAATATACTGAAATAAAGTACAGGGTTTCCAAGATTAAATGGTATACATTGAAAGTTTTTTTAATGGGTTAAGCCACAGGCAACACCATGAGGCAGAACTTGAGGAAACTATGTGAACAACTTCACTCTGCACTAATGTGAAAGAAGACGTAGTCACAGTTCACAGGTAGCACCATAAGGTGAAAAACATAAAAGTTTTGGGACTTTTTTCCTCGCTGAACCAACCATCAATAGCATGGGATACCTGGAGATGCTGGAGAATTATTTTGTTTCTCAGATCGACAAAATGGAAACTGCGACATTTAAGGCAATCTTTCAACAAGATGGACCACCACCTCAATTTGAGGCTCATGTGTGATGTGCATTAGACGTTCAGTTTCCAAAAGATTGGACCTTACCCCCATTAGACTTGTTTGCTTGTTCATAGCGAAATGGTTAGCAATCTTACTATTCAGAGTTCAATCTCTGTTGGAAAACCTACAAGTATCTGTGTTGTCCAAACATCATGAGGACAATTGGGGTGTTATGTGAAAAGTAGTAGTAGCAGCAGGCTGCGGTCTAGAAAGCCAGAAAACACTCATGATGGGATTCAATGTGCTGGTCACGTGTTACCCAATAAAAAAGCCACTTGGCAGGCCTGAAGGCATGTCAAGAGGCTTTAGCACCACAAAGTTTAGTTTAGTTTAGTCATAATAATTCAGTGATGTCTGAATGATACTGTGGAGCTCTTAGTGTGTGGGTGAGTATGCACGAAATACTCACATGTGACCTGCAACAAAACTCAGCACAGCTAATAGCAGCATGTGTGGGGTCCTTAAGAATGCTAGTTCACCCCCTAAACCTTCAATAAATGCAGTGAAATATTGTATGATAAAGAAAAACATCATAGATTACCATATACTAAAATGAAAACAATACTGTCACTACTCTCCTAGTGCATAGTGGAAATACATTCAGAATCTAACTTTGGCTCCTACACCTAGAGAGCCAAAAGCTCTATTTACAAAAGAGAACCTCCACCACAACAGCAATAGAAGTGCCTGCTACGATTTACCTTGTTTCTAAAAGAAGTGCGCAACACACTTATATAAAAAAAATGTATTTTTCTTTCTTTTGTCCTTTCTCTGCTATTCATGGGATTGAGGATAAGAGGATTAGATGAAATTGATGAAGAGTCACTCGTAAAAACACCCACATCCAGGCTGGGATTCAAACTCAGACTAATTCCTACTGTACACAAAAGTATTAAATAGGGTAAAGATTACATGTATGCTACTTGTATTCCAGGAAAGTATTTAGGTTTTCTCCCACTAAAAGATATCATTTCATTGTGAAAAAGATTCAGTAGTGAATGTGGAGTTTATCCTTTTTTTAAATTTGATACAAATTATCAGATACCTTTGTGCCAAAACTGGTACATTATTGTAACACTGCTTAACCCTAATTTAGTGCAATATTTTTTAAAATTTACTATTTCTCCATGATATATGTTGTATCCTACATGAATGACATTAAAACAAAAGGAGAAAAAAGAGAATAAATAATAAATTACAACAGAGTAGCTCATGTGTGGGAACAGAATAAAGAAATAAATACTATGCTTTCACCTCTTACTGGGTAAGATATTTAAAAGATGTACAAACATAATTTAAAAGTATAATTTCTAAGTAAAATAATTAATGCTTAATTTATTTGTCTTTCTAGATAAGAAAGACCCTTACTTGGAAATGACCATATATTTCAAGTAGCTGCTTTCAAGAGTGATCCTTTTTAAAGCAGGTGTCGTAATCTGTAACCACTTGTTGTCAACATGATTAATACGAAAATCAAATGCATTACTTGGTCAGTTATGTACGGAATCACTGTATAAGGACTGAAACACTCTCGGCAAGAAACGATTTGTCATGTTTCTTTTAGAAGTGACTTACTTTAGTTATTGAAAAAATTGGCAAATTCCACAAAGGAAACGTACGTAATTACACATGCACACACACACACACACACACACATACACACATACATACAAATTTCGAAGTCCACTTAATGCCAAGATAGGCTTTGTTGGACTGGACCTACAATTTTAGAGTCAGAACCAAATCAATGTGCCTCCACTGTATACCGATCATATTATCCATGATTGCAACATAATTAAATATTTCCCAGACTAGCTGAATGCACAGTATCTCTGCTGACTTTTACCTAGGGAAACATCCAGAGCCCTCAACCTACTTAACAAGCATCCTTTTCCACAAAGCAAGACATCCCTGCCTCCATCCATACCAATAACGATACATGGTTGCTACCAGGCAGCACCCATCCACGACTGCAAATTCAAGGTGATTAAAAAGTCTGACACCAAAAGACAACTGTTATTAGTGCAGATAGCGAAAAATGGAAAACAAGAAAAGTTGTTGGAAATATGTGGTTTTCAATCTAATGTGCTTGGGATTTCAAAGATAGAATGCACCATGAGGCATGTTACAAGGCTCAATGAGGTCGAAAAATGCCTTGAAGCCACATGCTTTGTCTTTAAAGGGGGCTCTTCGCCACGAGGTATTGAATTGTGTGCCTAACATACACATCCATGCACCGCCAGTCGTAGGGGTGCCTAAGCCTGATGTGGCACAGTGTACACATGTTTTCATGTGTGAACATCTTGCCATAACACAAGGGGATCGAGAGCAGGGAGTGGTGTGGGGCAGAGGGGCTCCACGTGTCCCATGTTCAATGCTTTTTCCTTTACCTCTAATTATGGTCATCAATTCTTAATTTACCTAGCAGGGTATGGTATTGCATAAACGTAAATATCCTCTTGAAGGACAAAGCCTGTGCCAACAAGATATTTTCCATTCGCATGGAGGGTTCTACCAGTGTACAGCCTCAAAGTTGCATTCTATGTTGAATATCCAAGCACATTATATTGAAAACCACACATTTCCAACACTTGTTCTTTCTTTCCATTTTTCGCTATCTGTACTATTAATGGAGTTATTCTATGGTGCCAGACTTTTGAATCATCCTGCATATCACCTGGTCTTATACAACCAACCAGTAAACTTTCCACAACACTACCCACCCACTTCCTCTTTATTTGTGACCACTATTGCCTTTGTTTCTGACCTGGCCATTCTCCAATGTTTTCCTATCAAGCAACGATGGGTCAAAATATCTACAACTTATTCTGTCTGGTGACTGTTTTCTATTTCCTTATACATTTCATGTCTTCTTTATTGAATAAACAAACATAATTTTATGCAAAATGCATATAATATCTATTTCAAAGACCAGACTTTACAAAATGTAGCTCCTGCATTAAGCAAGTCTGGCCATCTCTGGTGTAGTTAAAGAAAATGGGTTTTCAGAATAAATACAATGTTATCATTAACAGACTCTAATGTGCATATATGGCCAATCCATATTGCCTCCATGCATGTATGAATTTCTAGTCCATCAGCATTTCCAGCTTAGATTACATGTTCCTAAAAATAAGGTTATTCTAATTTCCCCCTAAAAAAAAACTAACTCTGGTTGTTCATAAACCATTGTTTGCCACCACATGTACAAAGCTTCAAATTATTGCATACCAATAATTTTTAAATTTTTATTTCATGTTGGGATATTCTATAAAAGTGTTCACTATGACCTGCACCATTAATTTAAAAAAAAATAATGATGTGTAACCAAGTAAAAAGGTATATATAAATGCAAGGATCAATTGTTGAGCCTTATTACTGCACAAAAACGTAATTAATTATATCCTATGGTTTGCATGTTAGCAGTTTTTTATAATATTTACATCAAATGCAAATTTGATGCAGTTGGTTTAATAGAGTGAATTTTTATAGTTACAACTATTACCTTCACTGCATAAGATCTGTACTTAAATAATAACCTTCCTGAAATATATCTCTGATAAACTTACTTCTTATTTTTCTACGTAAATCGATCATGGAAGACATTTACGTGGAAAAATGAGAAGTAAGTTTGTAAGTTTATCAGAGTCAATTACGTATCTCTGCGTAACCGCCAAACAGATATCTTTAGATACAATGTGAAATATATCTTTCAAATGCTTCACCTCACAATGCAAAAAATATCAGAAAAATAATTTTATACATAATTTTAAGGCTGAGCTGAAGTACCAGAATGTATCAGTTGAATCTGTGTCAGCAGGCATCAGTTCCCAAATCTCATTATGTAAAATGCTGACAAGTTATCCTGGGAATTAAGACAAAATAAATAATTTTTCATAAATTCGATGCCAACATTTTGTGGTAAAAGTGAATTTCATGTGCTTAAATGTCTGTTAATTTAAGATTCAGATTCTCTCACAAGTGAATTCACCAGTATTTTTAGTGAAAAAAAAAAGGTGCGAAGAATGTGACTTGACTCTACTTTTCCAGTGAACAATAATTGCATCACCTCATGAAAAGTCCTTGCCCTCAAATTGATGGAGCGACAGAGTTTAGTTTTAGATTATTGACCAGGTGAATTCTGAGTTTTCAAGGCCTAACATCACTCTCATCTTATCTCAATTCCTGTTTCTTTGTACATATCGCATATACGCGTGTATAATGTACGTGCGTGTATAATGTGCACCCTGGTTTTTGATGGGTAAAAGTGATAAACAGTTATATCTCATATATAATGCACAGAATAATCCAGTTTCAAGAAATGGCTTTCTTAGTTGTAGGTCGTAAAGCTATTGTTATGCCAATCAAGAGTGAATGACATCATACCTATTCAATGAATCACTTGTTGCTATGTGGACGAAGAGGAAAAAGTATATCACTTGCAGTGGCATAGCATGGACATTTCGGGTGGGAACACCCTTTCTTGCTTAATAATTTACTTATGGTATTAGTCGCTACAGGTATTGTTTATTTGCCTGAAGTCAGCTGGGTTTTCAATAAAACATCATCTCTGCATGTTTTAGCTAGAAAATGAGATGTTTCACTATGCCACAAATGTTTTGAACTCTGGTGTTTTATACTTTTTTTTATACCTTTCTGCATGACACAAGTCATTAAAAACCTACCTGAATCACAAGCGCCTCTGCACAACAGTAGACGTCATTGTTGTGGATGATCCAACTACTGATTGATTTGGTTTATTTTACTTCGCTTTTCTACCACTTTTGGTTAATCACGAATATGAATATGAGTGATGATATTGAAGAAGGGACACTCACAAAGAACACCCGTGCTCACGCCGGGATTTGAATCAGGGGCCACTGTCGTCTTGGCTCACTGTGCAAAACACTCTGACACGGAGGTGGGCGGATGATCCAACTATCATACATACACTCAACTGACATAACAGTGCCGATTAGTAATTCAGACCACTGTTTATTACATCTTGAGAATGTTGATAAATATTTTAAAATAATTTTGTCCAGAGACCATTCGATGTTAAGAGTTTTCAAATGAATGCTAAACATTTCCATTGACAAAATATTAAGCAGTTAGATACTAACGATATAATAATAATAATAATAAAATAATAGTTCTGCAGGTTAAGTGGTAGAGCAGCCACAGGCTGAATTTCTACCACGAGAACTTCACCAACTTATTTGACAAAACTTGTGTTGATCTTTTAGTTTTTAATGCACATCTCTGTTCGTGTGATAAATTATACAATGCACTGGCCATTAAGAAGTGGTATATTTGAGTTTGGTAAAGTTACGTCAGTCAATATTGCATATTGTAACATCACATAGCACGAGTGGCATGAGCGCGAAGAACTGGGTAGGAATTCTACCGCTGTCGTCTGCATCAGAAGGCAGGAAGGGTCACATGAACCACTCATGGTAGACCTCTGGTCCATACGCTGGCATACGAGAGAACATTTAAGAGCATGCTGTAGAGACCAAAGCTTTCTCTCCAGAAGGGCAGCAAGGAATATAGAGTCCTTTACGCCGAACCTGCTCGGCGTCCAGCCAGAAAAGGCATTGGGAAAAATACTAGAACGAGTGTTGTTAGTGGAGAGTTGCAAGCAGATCGTGAAAAATAGCTATTATAATGCCACGAAGGTCAAACATATATGAAATTAGTCACGTTTTACTTTATATTAACAGGATTTACGCACTTTTGTAATTTTAAATGTGGGAACGCCAGGCATATGGGGGTACTATAACACTACGCCACTGATCACTTGTGTATGCCATGAGTTATCAACCCACACCACCTCCCCCCTCTCCCTTCACTGTGTTCAGCATCCCAAAGCTTTCACTCTTTAACCACCTTATTTATTCTGTAATACTAGACAGCTAGATCAAAGTTATGTTATGGATTTGCAGTGCTCAGGAAATTATTTTCTATTATTTCTTCACCAACAAATACTGCTGATATGCTGATATTGTTGGTGTCGCAGAACATTAGATTACAAGGTAAAAAATCGTGGGAAATGGCCTTCAAACTTTTATACGGCACATTGAGGACCCTCAAACTAGCAGTTAGCAGCACAAGATTTCTTCCATTAAGGTATTTACACACTCCATATATATATATTATTTGCCCAGTAATACATTTTAATTATTATTTTGTTTTTTATTGGCTTTTCTTTCATCCAAAGTACCAAAAAAATTGGAATGTTCCTTCATTTTGTGATGAAGATATTTCAACCGCATTTCACATAGTGTCACTATTTTGAATGGAATACTGTTGCCATATTCAGAAACTGCAGGATTCAAGGTTTACAACATTATATAACATGATAGGGTTCCGTAAACATGAAAAATCAATGCAAGTGTCACAAAATCATGGAATGACCTTGTTGGCTGTCCGAATTATTCCGTGCATAATACGCACGGAGCAAAAAGTTTGGAAAAAGTGCACATTACACATGAGTAAATACGGTATATATTTTTTCTTATCTACACCCCTTTTCTGTGACTTATTGTGATGATGAGGATGAGATGGAATTGATCAGAAAGAAACATCCAGACACAAGGCTGGTGCTCAAACCTGGAAACTTCAGTTTCGAGACTGGGTTGGCCAGGTGGCAACTTACTCAGCCAGCAAGATGTAGAAGAGAGCAACATTTCTCCCTCAAAAGTTCAGAAACCTTTCCCGAATTCACCCGGCTAATATAGCAAGAAAATCTCTTTTGAATGTGGTATCAGCTCAGCTCTAATATATTTATCAAGAATAATTTGATAGTTACGCAAGACTGCAAACTGTGGCAGATATATATGTAGTCGAGCCTCACTTCAGAAGCTACTCCAATCCATGCATGCAACTCTCAGACAGAAACAGCTTCTCTCATTGAGCCTCCAATCGCATGCCTGCTCATGCACTAGAAGCAAGAGAGCATATCCTACATCAATGTTACTCTACCTCCTGTGCACTTCGAACGTCTTCGAATGACTGCTCTAACCTCTCCCTCTCAGTCCGCACAGCCTCCAGTTCAGACTCCTTGACCTGCAACTGCTGCCTCCACTTGGCTTCCTCTTGCTCGACGTGGTTCTGCAGCCTGTTCAGCATCCCTTCCTGCAAGCAAAATGCAAACAGAATATGTATTGCATTTTCACATTTGAACTACATTTTTACTTTAACCCTTCGTGAAATGAATTTTCAACCATAATTACATTGTTTTCTTCCACTTTTGACTAATTGTAACAACGAGGAAGAAAGGTGATTACATGGGTAACTCACAAACATCCATGTCACACTAGGACTTGTGGTCACAGTCAACATGCTCACTCACTGAAGTGGCTCAATCAATTTTTGAAACATGACTGATGTTTAGGCACCATTTGTGACTAATACATAACACTTAGGTACGGCACCTGACAATTTAGCAACCAAATTTGTTCAAACAGCAAGAAATGAAATGCCAGAGATGACTAGACGAGAAACATACATTTCTGCATTTTCTAGAACCACTCAAGGAAGAAAAAAATTATAATCTGAATTTCTTTGTTATATGTTTATGCACATTAAAGACATGTACAATGAAACCTCGATTTTACATTCCCGCATTATAAAGGGTGTTTTTTTAAGAGTGATAGAACTTTCGATAGGGATAGCTGTCATTTGTTTTGTTTTGATGACATGTTGTTTTGTCATTTCATATCAGTGAGCATTAGCAAATTATCAAGGAAAGACTGACGCCGCAACAACGTTTACAAATTGTGGAAATATATTTCCAAAATCAATGTTCTGTTCGCCAAACGTATAGAGCACTTCGGAAATATCGGTGATGTCAGTGAATTGGCCTCCGAAGATCATGTGACCTAACGTCACTGGATTATTTTCCTTGGGATATCTAAAGTCTCTGGTTTATGCTGATAAACCAGAAACAATTGACGATTTGGAAGCCAACATAACTCGTGTTATTAACGACAAACGTCCCCAATTAGTTGAAAAAGTGGATCAAAATTGGACTGATCGAATCCAGTTCATCACAGCTAGTCGTGGTGGACATATGCTGGAAATTATTTTCAAAAAGTAAATGTCAGAAAGTTATCTTTCAAATAAAAACGCAATTGGCTTCAAACTTATTTTTTTTTGTGTTTTATTTCAATTCAAAGTTCTATCACTCTAAAAAAAAAAACACCCTATACGTTTTCCCGCTTAATACGTTCATCCGGTCAGGTGCCGGCAAAATGTCATGTTAAATAATAGGACATTCACCTCAATTTTATGTTCGCTGTAACTCCTGTTTCCCGCTTTATATGTTTTCTGAGCCGTGACGATGTCTTAAACTTTGGCAGAAACCTGTTCTGTTGACTATGAGACTTCTCCCTCCTTTTTCTTGCTTTTGCAGCTGTTTCATCCACCATGCGACCTTCAACTTCCAGATGTTAGGCTTTTGTGTGAGAGGAGGGAGGGGAGAGGCAGAGTACAGCTGAGGGACAGAAGGGAAAACGGCACTTCTTGCATTCCCCGTGAAGATGAAATGGGCCGGTCCTTCTGTCGCAGGTTCAGACAACAAGCGCACTGTTGCCAAACCGATTCTCTCTAAATGCTGCCTTCCCTAGAGTTTGGACACAATGTGGATGACTGAGGTGTCTTAGTTTACCCTTCCCCTCCACCAAAATGCAAGTGGAAAATTGACGAGACTTGATCACTATTCACTTCTTTGACCACACATTTACTGATTCCTTCATAGTTGACGGGAATGAAAAAAAAGAGGGGGGAGCTTGTTTGTAAAAAAAATTTCTATCTTCTTGTTGAATTTTTTTTTTGATTTACTTTATTTTACTTCGCCTTTTGTGCCACTTTTGGCTAATTTGCGAACATGGGGATGAGTGATGACATGATGAAATTGATGAATGGACACTTACAAACATCCATGCCCAGGCCAGGATTCGAACCCGGGACACCTGGCATCGTAGCGTGATGTGCTTACCACTCTGCGATGTATATCATGTCGGCGATATATTGTCGATGATAATATTTTCTTGACGATATATCGCGATATCAAATTTCTGATATTGTCCATCCCTAATCAATAGTCTTATAATTACTGAAAAGTGCCAAGTATTTCTGCCCCGATTTTCTTGCTCCTGTGGAAGTGAGCACCCTTACACGAGAAAACTCAACCAAATTAACATAAAGGCGAAAAGACTTTCCTCTGGCGTCTAAAATTACGCAGTTGTTCTTCAACCTGAATACGTGCATTCAACGAACATAGCATGCTGCAAGTGAAAAAAAGACACCCATCTTCCCCAACATAAGCTCATTACTCGGGCACTGTGCAGTAATTGAAGGATTCAACCTCTTTCTTATTTTTTAATGCCCTGCATTGGAAATCTTGCTCATATGTCTGAAGCATTGACATGACAATATTGGAGAGCTTCCTTGAGCACACAGAGCAGTGTAGGAAGGAAAAGCACATAATGCTAAGAATAATATAATCGCCACTTTTATTCAGAACCATTCACATGCTGAAAATAAATCACGCAATATTAAACGTTGGCGCAAAGAAGAAGAAGAAGAAAAGGAAACACGTTATTTATGGGGAAACTATTGGTGGAAGGGGTGTTTGCCCTCTGCAAGACTTCTAAATCCAATAATAAATCGTCAATTAACATGGATGTAAATAACAATCACTGGTGTGCCCAAAAGGGGTGAAGGGGGTCGTAAGCCCCCTTCCTCTGGCCAGTATTTCTAAAAAAAGAACGTCAAAGGCAGGAAAAGATGGCAAAGTGAGAGCTGACTACTATAAAAAGGATACGTAAGCCCATTTCCCTTTTCGAAAATCCTGCGTCTGTTACTGATTTATTGCGACGTCTAAAAATGCATAAGTTTGACAAAGCTTGTTTTGTTCACATCACACTGTTGGGCTGATCGGGACTGGATACATATGCAGCTCAAAGTGGAATGTGAACCATTCTGCACGTCTTCAGGACACTTTGATTACAGTATATCAAGATGCGTGGCATCCAGCTATAAATGATCACCCCCTCCATCCAATTACCTGCGACTTCTAAAAATAGCAAGTAATGACCAGTTTACAGAGTGAACGGAGATCTCACACGATTAGATGCATAAACTGAACCTAATAGGCAGCAGTTGGAAGCAGTCATCCACCTTCCCTACCCTCGAAAGTGGGTCCCACTAATCCGTCATTGACTTTCACAGCACATCTTCTTTTTGTCCTTAGAAATTCATTATCGTACTTCTTCCCTGTTGTTAAATAAATTTTGATACAATATACACCCTAAAAAGTCAATTGTGTAGTCATTTCTTACTGACACTTGAGTTTCACCCCTCGCCTTATGCTTTCCTGCTTTTTACATTTCCCGCATTTTACGTTTTTTATTTATGTGACCCTGAAAGACGTAAAATCTGGGTTTGACTACTATGATAAGTGAAAAAGCTGGACTAAAACTTGAAACAAAAAACCAAGTTTGAGTCATAAAGACTGAAATTTTTCACTTAAATTTCTATGTAGTGTAGTATATCGTCTGTCTGTGCCTAAATACAATGTAATATACAGCTCCCCACTAGGAGGTGCTTGGCACTGAAGACATCATGAATGTTTCAAAGGCAACAGCTCCTATTGTGGTATCACTAACTGCTGCACGAGTAAAATGGCAGAATTAAAAAAAAACCCGTCAAATCAGGTTTGGCTCTGCAGTTCAGATAGTAACACAAAGGCACAGTAGGCAAGAAAATCAGGTTCAAGTCCTGGTCAAACCCTGCATTTCTGCTATTTTTTTTCACATTGAAACATTTCTTGTCAGGCAAAATCTTTTGATCCACATAATGGTTTGATAACCTGCCTGTATGTGAAGCTTGAACATTCAAGTGCTTGGTGCGTGGATATATTGTACTCATGAATTTTGTCAAGTATTTATTTACACACAGTCACTATCAGCCTGGTACAAAATTGGGCAAAAAAAATGTGAAGGAAATTATGCATAATGTGTGAATATTCAACTCTCTTACACTGAAAATATTTCCAGTAACATGCAAATTTCCCATGTTCATAAGGAACAGGATTGTGTAGTTATTAAAATTGACAACCTGAGATGTCAAACTACAAAATAACAATTGCATTTTGTGTCTTGCTTCTGCCAATTTCTAATACTGAAACTCAGTGGCAAGTGATGAAATCATTTTGGTCCATACCATGCATGTGAAAATAACTATACAACATATACATATATAATCATAAAATATAATACATTAAAACTAGGGCTGAGCCGATACCGATATCGGTTGATTTTCTTTTACCGATACCATCCGATATCAAAGATTTAAAATGGCTAGACATTTGTCCCTTTTAAAAGTTCGTTCACCCTTCCTTGTGACAGATTGGGAGACCATCACAGGAAGTTACATAGATTTTCCTAGAAACACTGGATAAAAACCCACTCTCCTGGGAAGCATATGGCAAGATCAAAGGCATGGGTAAGTGAATGCTGAACCTGAACGTGACCATGAGGGCATGGAAACTCGTGATAGTAAGATAGGTGGATGTTTTTAACCCCCCCGCTGCACTAATGCCAGGTCAGGTAGGTGCGGAGTTCTTGGAAGGGATGGATGAAATTAGCTTTGTTTTATCTACGCTCAAGCACAAAGGGGAATCAGCAATTTATATTTATCATCTTCACCTCTGTCTTTCATGTGACTGCCGGTATCGGCCAATGATGGCTACTTATTTCCGCCAAAAGCTGGCCCCTGTGGCGGAGTGCTTAGCGCATCGCGCTACGACACCAGGGTTCGAATCCTGGCCTGGGCATGGATGTTTAGGAGTGTCCATTCATCAATTTCATCACATCATCACTCATCCCCATCTTCGCAAATTAGTCAAAAGTGGCACAAAAAGTGAAGCAAAATATAGCAAATCAATCAATCAATAATTTTCGCCGAGATTAAATTGAGAACGTACGGCTTTGAATGACAGTACTAAGAAAGATAAGCTAATCGGGACTGGACCTTCATTTTAAAGTGGGACCCGTACCACTATGTGCCTCACTGAGTATCGAACCTGCAATCTATTGATTACAGGGCGACGGCAACACCATCGTAGAGGCCCCTCTAAAGATTTATGCACACTATGTACATAAAGTATTTATAAGGAACTTTACTTTTTAACAAAGAGACGTACCATCATTATTTTCGTTATTCAATAAATATTCAATTCTTTTACTTCTTTGACATAAATTTCCTTGCCATGACTGTTGTTTTACACAAATTTTAGCAGTCTTAACTACACTTAAGCCAGATGATGAATATTTGCTGTTTTATCTCTGATTTAATAGCATCTTTTTACAATAATAATAACAATAGTAATAGTAATAGTAATAACAATATTTTTTAGTCAAGAGAATAAGAACAAAATAAGTATTAACGTTGTCTTCCCTCCGTTTCTTAGTCTGTGGTTACATACACCAATACTCCATACGCATCGAAGAAATGAAGTACCAATTAATTAATTTTCATATTATTACAAATAATTATATTAATGTCTTAAATAGAAACACTTTTATTATTATATTTCTGAGACACTTGGCTCGGATTGGCTCACCAAATTTCTAGATACGTGCCTAGATGTGACAAGTTAGTATGACTCGGTAATTGGGCTTTGTTATTTTATTCTGGAATTATACAAGTATTGGTATCAGTATCAGCAAATTGTGGTATCAGCCCAGCTCTAATTAAAACATAAATCAGGCTTATCAACTCTTGATAAAACTCAGTAACAATTGCTAATTTAAGAGCCAAGTTTGATTATTTTGGTGGCAAGAAATAAGAAATCAAAATACAAATGGAAGTCAGTCAAGTCACAAATAGTTGTGGGAGAATGAATATATTTTCTTCGGAATATCAAACAGGTCACTTCTAGATAGGTTTCTGAGCTTTCAGAATCCAAAGGATGTCCTAGGATAAAGAGGTGACCAAGGTTTAGTGTATCACATGCAAAGGCAGTACAGACTATATTGGACAAACAGTGAGGACAATTGAAAAATCATGCAAAAGAATGGCTACATTAAGAATTTTCATCCAGAAAAATCAGGGTTACCAGAACATTCTATCAATGAGGGTCACAAAATTCACTTTACCACAACTCAGATCAACAGTAAGTCATCCAACTACTGGGAACACATCATCATCATCATCATCATTAAAAAAAAAAGTCTTGCTCATATCTCTGCACTTCAATCCCTGAAGTAAAAGCTCAGAAGTCTATCTCTTCATTATTCACCACCACAAAAGCTTCAGAAATAAAGTTATGGAATAGCTGATAATGGTAGTTAAAAAGTTTCAAGAGGTCTCTGGATGGGAAAACAATCCAACTTCAAGCTATGTGAACCAGCATCCTGTGCGTGTGCAGCTCATTATCACAATTGGCGACACAATTTTGCATGTGGTTCTTATGACCAAAGGGATTCCTGGAAAGGGTGTTCATTAAAAAAAATGCTTATGTGTATGCTAAGAAGGGTTTGTCACATTAAGTGATGCCTTGGTGACAATTGCTTTGCAAAAGGCTATGAAGTTGAATGTAAAGTGTGAGATTTAGCTGAGGCAACAGATCAGATTTTTAATGCTGCAAATATCATAACATTGATAAAGCAGTGGGATAAAAGTATCAATATTGGTGGGGATTATATTGTGAAATAAGGGAATAAGTGGTCATTATTGAATTCTTGAAATTCTTTGCAGAGTTCCTTGAGACCTATTTACGGACTTCATCTCCTAAAAACCTCATTACATTTGTGAATACTGATCAATAAGTTTTTAAATTTCTCATTGGACAAGAAGAAAGCTCTTGAACCTCACCAGGTTTCTCTGCAATTTCCAGTTATTTCCAAAATGTTTTACAAAATTTGTGATTCTTTTTAAATCTTAGCTTACTTTCATTGACTTTCTAGGTTTTCTCTAATAGCGACCATGGTACATTGGAAAGTAAGAGAAAAGCTGATACGTACGGTGTCCTCTATGATAGTCTTGTAGTGCGTGACCATGGCCTGCAGCTGGGAGTTCTGCTTCTCCAACTCGTCCAGCATGTCCTGGTGAGCAGGCTCCTCTGAAGAAACCTGAGACTTGCTGGCACCGGAAAGGAACTCTTTGGCTGCTCCTTCAAACCTCTCCACCCAGGAACTGTAATCCTGCAAAGGGGTACACAGACACATTACACACCTGGAACTCGTCTTAAACCACAAAACAACCTTAAATTAGTACTGGTATTACATACTGTAGATCAGATTGATTAACCCATATGTATCAGGATCCTACAAATAGGACAGTGCATTTTTTAATTTCTATAACTTTTAAATGAAATTTAGCAAACTCTAAAAAAAGGAAAACATTCCAATTACTATGTCCATAGTTACTTAGTGTTCTTTAACTTAAAAAAGAAAAAAGATTCCTCCTCATTAAAATGGACCTACATGAAAATATAACTGATATGAATAAAGTACCAATATCCAACAATTGCAGGCTGCATCTTCGGAAGTATATACAGGGTGAACAGAAACTATAGGAACAAACTTCAGGAGGTGATTCCTGGCAGGAAAAGGAACAAAAAAGTTCATATCAACATATGTTCGGAAATGGACAGTGAGTCTGCAATAAAGCAATTAGTACCGGTACACATTACATGGCATGACTTTCATCCATGTTACAACAGGTGTTCAAAGTGGCCTCCATGGGATCCAATGCAAGCGTCCACGCGTCGCATCATGGATTGTCTCACTTGTTCGAATGTTCCAGCCTGTACCCGAATAGCGTCACAGGCTACATGGGCATGCTGTTCAAGGGTCTGCACATCAGGAACTGGTTCAGCATACACAACACTTTTCAGATGACCCCACAAGTAAAAATCAAGGGGGTTTAAGTCCGGTGATCGAGCGGGCCATGCCACAGGGCCTCCTCATCCGATCCATCTTCTAGGGATGATGATGTTGAGGTGTTGACGAACAATAACGTGAAAGTGGGCTGGCGCTCCATCATGCATCAGCCACATTACCTGTCGTATTGTCAAAGGCACATTCTGAAGCAAAAGAGGCAGAGTGTTCTGCAGGAATTCCAGATATGTCTGTCCGTTAAGGTGTTGTGGAAGAACAAATGGTCCAAGTAGGTGGTCGCCAATAATCCCTGCCCAAACATTGATGCTGAACCATTGCTGATGAGATGATTCGACCATTCCTCGAAGATTGGTTGTAGCCCACAGATGACGATTGTGTATGTTGACGATGCCATCTCTACCAAAGGTCACTTCATCGGTGAAGAGGACTGACGACAGAAATCCCAAAATGGTAGTGGCATGTTGCAAAAACCAGCGACAAAACAGTTCCCTTGGAGGAAAATCCACTGGTGATAATCCCTGCACACATTGCAGGTGATAGGGATAGTAGCAGTTTTCATGCAGGATACACAAGACCGTGGCTTACACCATGCTGGCGGGCCACTTGCCTGGAGCTTGTACTGGGGTTGTTCTCAATATCGTGTAGCACATGTTCCTCCAGGTCTGGTGTACGCACATGCCGCGGCCACCCTCCATGTTCGCCTGTATGAAAGGACCCATGCTCACACAAACACCCATAAATGGATGCAAAAGTTTTTTAGTTTGGGTGGTGCTGTCTGTCCGGGTACATGGCTCGATAAATCCGTGCGGCCTCTCGACCGTTTCCATCTGCTTGACTTTGAGTAACCTTTCTGCTGTGCGTAATTCCACTACAAAATCACTGCTTTGAGTCCAAGGTGAACATGGCTGGCAGAGATCACATGATATGTGTCCAGCTGACAGACTTGTAAGATCAGTCCATCACAATCACAGAAAGGAAGCTCATCCCATTAATAGGACTGAAGCCCTCAGAATTAGCCAACAAATTAGCTCAATTTGAAACTCCAACACCAGAAAATAGGGTCTAGCCAGTAGATACAAGCAGACATTAGTCTCTTACTCCATTTATGATGCAGACATCACATAGCATAAAGATCGTGTTTATGAATATAATCAAAAATGAATGTCAATAAGGTTCAATAACCTGATCATCAACCCCAACTTTAATAGATCTTTTAGGTTCATAGTGCATTGAAAAAGTCAGCTCTAGAAAATTCCAAATTGTTTGCCAATTATCGCCCATTAATTGTACAGTAAATCTAATTGAACTCTCACTCACCTTCATCTCTTCCACTGTCACTTCAGGCAACAACCTCTGCAGAAGCTGCTTGGTAACTTTCCTCTCCTCGACCTGGACTTTTTGACTAATTTCCTGCAAAACAAATTCAACCAATAAGCAGTTAGGAAAGCAGAACGAAGCTTGCCACACGCACTACGAGGCAATATTTACAAGAGTGTAGACCAGCTGTAGAGAAAGAAGCATCACCAATACAGGAGAGAAGAAGAGTTACAGCCCAACACCAGAAGACTGGAAATCCTTATCAGTGCAGGTATTTAAAGGAAAGCCAAACTTTCTTCACAAAGACAAAAGCAAGTTCAGATTTCAACCTCTGTATGCAATAGTTCACTGCATGAACATGCACCTCTTGCTTACCGAAGCAAAAAAGGTGAAGCACACTTGCTACGAAAAACATACATGTATTGCCACAGGTATTATAAGCCAGAAAGTTTGGTTCCTGCCACTGGGTGATCTGTTGTCTGCTGGCACCCATTGCCAGAAAGCATGTGTTTTTGCACCCACAAAAAAGGAGCACAGGAGACAGCATGTGCTTTCTTCTCTGCCAACCAGAGCCCATTGTTCACTCTGCATGGGAAAATAGGTTGCAACGTTCACAGAGAAGAGGGGAAGGTATTTCACATGGTGAGTGGAAAGCAACAAGCCCTTTGAGCGTAATGTTGGCCTCAGAAATATACTTGGCAACAACAGCCCAAAGACGACAGATCGCTTATTCACAGGAACTGTACCAGGATAATAAACCTTCTGGCATATATAACTGGCTATATAATAAACTTTGAAATCTTATGTTGAAATATAAATTTAACCCAAAATGTATTCTAAGTCAATTTGATGCACAGCCAGGCTAATCAGAACTTATCATTTAAAGTGGAATCTGAAACACTGTGCCTCCACAAGGGATCAAACCTGGGACTCCTTGATTACAAGGTGACACCTTTACCACTACCTTGTTGGGGATGCCCTACTGAGATTTGCATCATGCTATGCAAGTGCATATAGTGGGTGTGGATAATAGGATTACATACATTATCTTGGTAGCAGTGCAGGTGATGTGACTGGCTCGAGATGCCTTAACCACCTGATTAGAGGCTGGGTGAGCCACAGAGCTTTTTATGCAAAACACTGTTGAAAACCTCCCATCTGAGATCACCTGTCTCTGGAATGGAAAGTAGGTGTTCCATGTGGCAGTCAGATGCCTTACTGACTGGACCACTGCAGCTCTTTTGTAATGTGCATTATCCCCAAATACAGGGTGTCAAAAGTTGTGGATCATTCAAATAATTTAAAAAATGCACCGAGTGAAAATCATCAAAGCATTATCATTATGTATTAGACAAATGGTTGCACCTTTCATATATGTTACCATACCCTTCTGCCATCTTCAATTAAACTTCAGAATTGAGAATGGACATTTTGCTCATAAGGATGTGCTTTTGATGCCACAATCTCTTGTAAAACTGTAATTTTTATTTTGTATGTATGCAGCTATGCAGCATAAATTCAGGGTTGCCACTGACATTTATTTTTGCTGGCAGACATGTGTGATGGTAAACTAGACAAACAGTATCATGGCAGCAGAGATGCAAACAGGATCAAGTAGCTTGTCTAACTCCTTTCCCTTAAATCATGACATGCTTTCATATCTTATTTGATGCTTGTAATGAGATAGCCATTCATTGTCCAGAAGTACACACAGTCCAGACAATGGCATTTATCTTTTGGCTACGCAGTTCATCCACAGTATACTAAAAATCTTAGTATATTGTCCATCTGGAATACTATCATTATGAGCCAGTGACAACGGTAAATCTACACTACAATGTTGCAGACATATTAGATAAAATCACATTTTTCTTTAAAGTTAACAAAACCTCGATAAGCTAAACTTAGTGACTACGATTTTGTTACTGAAAGTTCTGGCTTCCAGCCATGAACTGGGCATGCATGTTCTTTGTGAATACCTCTCATTAATTTCATCTAACCACCATTCATCCTTGTCGTTGCAATTAGTCAAAAGAGAAAAAAAAAGGCAGTTGTTTGCCTTATGTCATCTATACACCACCATGAAGGTTTGTAGGTGTTGCACTGCGACACACTGTAATTCACAATTTCAATCAGGTTAAGTTCATGCATTGCATGGCTGTGAATGAAACAAAAAGAAGAAACTGATATGTTGCTTTTTTGAAGATTCATGGTTCAAAATTACCAATGGAGCCAACCATGTTCTAGTGAAGTTCACTTTGCATTGCAATTTATTATGTGTATTCAGCTATAGTAATATAATTAAACCTTGTTTCCATATTTAAAAACACTAAGTTGCTGACCAAGGCAGTCTGAGGAAGACCCTGATACAGGGTCGAAACGTTACCTGTTAAGTGTTTTTATCTTAATAAACTGCCTTGGTCAGCAACTTAGTATTCAGCTAATGTTTAAAGTGTTCCACATGAAGTTACGAATTAAGTATTTATACTGAACTGTATCTCTTAGTTCTCAGTGCATCCTATTTTTAAGAAGCTCACAGAAAAAGGAATAAATATCAAATTGCACAGTCATTAGGATAAAACTTTCCATAGTCCTCAGCACAGGCATCAGGATATAACTTTCCATGATACTCAGTCCAGTTACCTGGATCCTCAAACAAATATATCATACAAGTTTCTTCATCTTATTCTTGTTTAAATTGTAGCCACGCTACATACTCATATGTATGGTAAGTACATTATCATTGAAATACAATCTTACTTTGTATTCTTCTAACTTCGTACACTACAAAAACTTTGTATTTGAACCTCTCATTTTATATACATTTATTTCGCTTTACCTGGGATCCTTTATGTCCACCTTGCTTATGTCTTCATTAGAAAATTAACACATTATGATTAGTATACAATTACAATTACGAAAATTAAACAAGGTTAGAGCAATACAAATTTCATTTCTACCAAATAAAAACAAAAGCATTAACACATGCAAGCACTCAATGTCAACCCCCAACTCTACACACAACACACTTCAACTGCAAAGACAAGCACACGTGCATGAAGAAACTTCACACTTACAGTGACTAGCTTTTGGGACTCTTTCATTTTAGTCTCCAGAGACTTTTCTATTGCGGACAGAGCTTCCATCGCTTTCCAATTCTTTGTTCTCAAATCCTAAACCAAAAGGATAAACAATTAGGAGAATCCATAAAATTCTTCTAGTTTTCAAATATTTTTAAAGACTACCTAAAATTTAAGAATTTTGAAAGCAGCGTGAGGCCAAGTTGACACTGGTGGTTGCTGTGTTATTCCAGGTTTAAGAGAATAAGGTTTGCTTTCTTCTTTTCTGAGACAACACACAAACAGTGGCTTGTATCTAGTGAGAAGCCGGTCCTGCTTTGACACTGCATGAAATGTCTGCATGTAGCAATGCACACAGGATATGAAAAACTATGAGAAATATGTTTTATAATAAGGAGATAAAAAACTATATATGCAATACTTTCAATTCCACACAGGTCACGTAATTTCTCAATATGCAGGGTGGAGTCATTTCAGCTATCTACTTTGAGGTTGGAAACACTGCATACATGGAAGACTGGGAGAGCAAAGAAGGATTGTGATATCTTGGATTCTGGTAGTCATAGAGTTCTAACCTAGGCAGCAATGTGAACATTGTGTAGAGGAATTTATTTGAATCAACTCCATAGTATCAATGCTACATGCATTTTGGGTGCAGAACCAAAAACAATTAGTGAATGGGTGAAACAAGGAAAATGAACAAACATCCATGGGGAGAGACAGTAAAACCGTCTGAGAACCAGATGTGACCTAAGTCACCAAGCCTGGCAGCCCTAGACTTTATCGAGCCAAAAACTTTGACAGCTTTTCTTTGTACTGAAGTAAACCAAGCACAGTAAATACTTACAGGGATAAATTTAACAGATACATTCTGGACACCTTCCATCCAGACACACTGAATTTCTGTGTGATAGAATACAGAATAATGGAAGACCTTTTCTACTTTCACTTGAAGTCAATCATATAGGGTGTTAGTTTCAAATAGCTATTGTTTCAAACAAACCATGGAATCAAATTACAAGGAATGATGGTTTTCACTCCACACCAGACAGGAAATAAAAAAAGAAATTTTGGTTCACTCCTATCACTACATATCACCATGGTTGCATAACAAAAAGTAGGATCACACAAGTAAACCAAAGTGGTAGTAAGGTGTGTGAAAATAAAATTTTTACAGTTCTGAGAAAATGCTGAGGAGAGTATATGGAGCAACTGAACCAGATAGAAACAACTGAACTGCTTCATAATTTTATGGATCAATTTCTGCAGTAGCCAATGCTCTGAATTGAACTGGTTCTTGGTGAAAGAACTTGCCCAGACATTGTCTTTGGAAACACTCCATTCTGAGTAGTACACTTCCAGTCACCAGAAACTTCTTGATGTTTTCAGTAGCTATGTTTCAGCTTTACTTAAGATGCTTTCATCAGAATAAATTATTCTAAAATTATAGTTTTTCTTGTATGTACGCATTGCTTGCATGATAGAATTATTTTCCTGTAGTTTACGGTTATTACAAGCATAAGAAAACAGTTTTTTCTTTGTGACGTTTCAGGAGAACACACGCTCCTTTCATCAGACATTTATTTTCATTTTGACTAAAGATCTTTAGTCAAAATGAAAATAAATGTCTGATGAAAGGAGCGTGTGTTCTCCTGAAACGTCACAAAGAAAAAACTGTTTTCTTATGCTTGTAATAACCGTAAACTACAGGAAAATAATTCTAAAATTATATATTTGCAGTTTCGGGTTTCCACATAGCTGAGCAGTTGGTGGTCTCAACTATGTTGCAAATGGTCCAAGGTTCAATCGCTGGTGGGATCCTCAAATTTTGGTATTTACCCAACATCATGAAGACCATTGAACTGGGGGAGCTCCTTGAAAAGTAGTATACTTCTGTGTAGAAAACCAGCAAGCATGAAGAATGGACTATGTACTGGCCATGCAGGCATGAGTCTCCAAAGAGCTGATGTCAAGAATTAGTTTACATTTCCAACTTTGTTAAAGCAATTGTCACAGTAAGATAATCATTAACATATCATTGTAAACTCACTTAACCAATCAAAGCTTTGTCTGCAAAGCTGAAGTGCTGCCACATAATACGTTTTTTGCTTGTTCAGTTTGTACTGAATTTAGTATCAGTAACAATATGACTACGTATGTTGGCAGTTGTCACGTTACCATTTTGCTTTCTGCATGTTGACACTACCCAGCATGCAAGAGTGTAACTCAGAGGGAAAACTAAAATTCTTTGAATGCTTCCATCCCCCTGAACTGTTTGCAGTGACTGAGTAAACATCAATTTTGTAAGGAACATCTGGTATTCCGATAACATCACTGTGTTCAAACATGTGTGTTTGGATTAGACCTCATCCTTGCTAAAATGTTACTAAAAGAATCAACTGAATCAAAATTATAAGTTGTGTTTCATATTACCATTCACCCATGCTCTTAAACCCAAACTATACATAAGAGCAGTTTGTGTCAGAACTGTCCTGATATGTTTATCTGTTGTTTGTTTTTTTTTAAAAAAAAGAGCATTTACACTATGGATTCTCCTTTACAAATACCTGTTGGGTAAAAATGAATTAGTAGAAATCATGCATAGGAAAAAATTAATTAAATTAATTGCATTCCAGTAGTTTTGCTTCTGCTCAAGACCTGATACAGGGATTAAGCTGCTACCAAAGGAAAAATAACTACTACAAGGGATTACAAAGCAATTTAACATTTTTGAGAGTTCTTTTTTATGCATGGGTAATTACAAAATAGATTCTTAATACTACATGAACGTCATTTTTCCATAAAATAATTTATGAAGTAAATGTTATTTATGTACAGATAATACCACGAACAGAAAGTCTACCAATAAAGAATCAGCATAAAATTGAATAAAACTGGTAACTGTTGTTATATCAATTTTATATGAAAAACATTTTACGAAGAAACAGAATGATTCATTCAGGGTTTTGGCTTTGAATATATATGAGCGATTAAAGAACACTTACAACCCAGAAACAAAAATTGTGTTTTAAAGTGTTTGTTATTGATGCACCAGCACTGACCCTATTCAGTCCTTGATGCTTTACAAATGTGAATGTTCATTTAGTTGCAGCAAACTCTTCATGCTCACCTTAATTAATATCAACAAATAAGATTATATACAAAGCAATACTCTATTGGTATTGGCCAGTATCAATAACTTTACTGATCTGATATATATCTATAAATGAGTGCAAAATTCTGTTATTTTGCTATTTTATGAAAAAGAATTCATAGGCATTTGCTTTGTCAAGTATATCATCTAAATCCAGTTTCTTCTTCATAGGAAAAAACTCACGGAAGTCACCTGCAAAAAACATACTGGTCTATCCCTAATATTTATATTCTCTAAACAGCACATTTCTTGGTGTGTATTTTACAAGAGCTACTTTGCATAAACTTCTGATTTTGCATCATCAGACCCAATACTGTTGAGATGACAGAGCTAGAGAATGATGTGTGAGGAGGGAGGGAGGCAGGGAGAGAGAGAGAGCAGTCAAAGATGCCCATACCTCTCCCTTATGACAACCTTCATCCATAGCCCGTAACACAAAATACTACAGAACAACAGGAAAAAGGGAAGGCAATTCTGCCTAATACCCTTACACCAGTACATAATACATGTTGTACTGATATAAATTAACATGTAATCATAAGGGTAGTCACTGGAACAATTGAACAATGTGTAACTGAAAAAGAAATACTATTGAAAAACATCCTTGCACAACAGCAGCAGAGTACACACACTGGTTAAGCTGGTCTGTCTTTCTACACTTGTAGGCCATGAGAAAGAAAACATTCCTATGAAACACAGGCTCAAAGTTTCAACAGCCGCTCTGGTGTATTTGCATGTAACTTTGACTGATACTGTAAGTGACAAAGAATAAGGTCAATGTGCACATGTAAGTTCTCAGTAACTGATCTAATATGCTCTACTAGGGGGATTCTATATCCAAGTGGTATGTTGTGAACCTAAGTGGAATGGCACGTGTTTGCTGCATTATAAAATATGCCAGAATGGAACAGCTTGAAAAATACAAGAAGTACCGTTCCTGCTGCTGGGAGAAACGACTTATCACTGTATTCTCTTAGCAAGGAGTGCTGACTACTTTGGGCTTTTTGCTATCCATGTGCACAGCTGTGCAACTATCACAGGTTCAATGTTTTTATTACAGTATGTGATATACATCAGTGTAGTTCTTACACTGATACATAATCTCTTATGTTTGTTGTTATACAAGTGTTTATATTTTGAAGATAACTGTCTTGCCTAAATGTCACTAAGCCTCAGAAGACTATGAAATAAGAGAATTGAATTGAATTGTTTTTTATTTTACTTCGCTTTCTGTGCCACTTTTGGCTTTGCGAAGATGGGAATGAGTGAGGATGTGATAATATTGATAATGGACACTCACAAACATCCATGCCTAGGCCGGGATTCGAACCCAGGACCCCTGGCATCGTAGCACGATGTGCTAACCACTCCCCCACAGGGGCCGGCATGAAATAAGATAAATAATATGTTGATTAGTGATGTGAGTATACGCTGCAGGAATTCAACTTTTCCGGCCTTTTTTTATGCATTTAAAAAGTAACCCCTTTACCTTCATGATGTATGTGCACTGCATACATCATAATTTTAACATGGACCACTACTTGCCACACTTTTGTCACCTGCCACCTACTTGTGTTATTGATATGCCTGGTTTGTTACAGGTACTGTTAAAAAATAGACTTATGGTAGGGTTTGATTGATCTGGTGTTTTTAAGTCCATTTTATGCACAGTAAGGCTAATCGGGACTGGACCTACAGTTTAAAGTGGGATCCAAACCACTATGTCTCTCCACCGGGTATTGGACCTGGGACCCCTTGATTACAAGGAGATGACGCTACCACTGCACCATCGGGGTGGTAGGGTTTGATTTCAGCAATGTGAGCAAGCGAGAGAAGTCTGATAACTACTGCTTGGAACTAAATGAGCTTTCACATTAAAGTGGCAAGGGACAGGTGACACACACTGCTTGAGAATGAATCAAGCACTAGCAATATTTCACAATGCATAAGACTGAATTCAACTTTGACTTCTTCAAGTGACATGTGTCATTGTCATTTCAGTGCAAAATCTCCCTTAGTCCTACTGGCAACTGGATTTATTACATAGTTCTGGAGGAAGTACTGTAATTTTTGCTCTTCCCAATGTTTCAGCATGTTTTGTGAATTATTTGTAGTTTCCATGTTCTCCTTCATTAATGACGATAATTTTGTAATGTGACAATTGATAAATAACATAATAATTTGATAAGTAAAATTTCCTATGGGCATGGAGGGGTTAATAGTGTTTCGCAAATTATCATCCACTTCTGAGCATATATCAAACCATGGTCATATGAGATCTTTAGACATATTATCATTTAAAAATTGTTTATTAGTTTACATGCAAGGCATGTCCAGACACTATGAACACGTACATCTATCCACTCAAAACATGCAGGGAGAAGACATAAAAACTTCCATATGTACTCACGTTATTCTTTTTTCTTTGGAATTCCAATTCCTCCTTTACTTTGAAAACTTCAGTCTTATAAGAATTCACTTCTTCCTTCAACTGGCTTAACAATACTTCCTTTTCTTTCAGTCTGAAATACATAAATTACATTTTGCTCTGTTAATTTTTGGGGCACATATTCATTTTCTTCAAAATGTACAGAACAAACCGAACTATTGAATATTTAGTGAAAATTGTGACTACTTCAAGGTTCCAACTCATATTGGCAAAACAAATTTGTTGCAGGTTTTCCAAGCAATTTTAAAATAAATGTAGAGATCATTCTGCAGTGTCTTAACATGTTATTAAACAAGTTTTAAGTGCTAAACTGCATTTCCTTTTCCAGGTTACGGGGAACTCTGACAAGAGCCACCAAAACAACTTCTGACCTCACTACAATTTCCACAATCTCTCTGCCAAGATTTTAGGTCCATTTCACACACAGTGGGATTGCAGGGAGATGGAACTGGTGCTAATAAGTCTGTAGATGAATGGGAAAGTGGAATATGAAGCTGTGACATGGAATAAAAAAGGTCAGAGTTGGATCCCTGGTTAAGCCGCACATTTCCCTAAATTTTCAATGAGTTATTAAAATATGGAACTTTCATCCAAAAATTGCATGAGAACAACTACTATGCAATAAAAACCTGAGAATTTAAAATTTAGAAAAATGTTCAATTTCAAAATGAAAATTATTAATTACAAATTGTATTGTTTTGAATTTTCAGTTATTATAATTAGCAATTATATTTTGTAACTGACATTAGATTTCATTTTATTTTTAACTCTTTCAAAAGATGTACCTGTGGTCAATCAAAATCTTGACCAGATTAAAGAATCAAAAGATATTAATAATATTATTTGTTAAGATGACTGAGGTTCATCAATTTACTGTGATTATGAAATCACCCTGTGACAATTTAGGATTTCTTCTAAAATAAAATGTCAGATTGAATCCACATTTGTTTTTAATTAATCCTAGATTACTTATATTTCAAAATATACTAATTTCTTTCTAATGTAATGGAAAGATACTGTCCATACCATTGAACAGAGCAAGAAATAAATGTTACATCTTTTAACTTTGCACGTTAATCAAATGAATCAAGATTATTCAACATGGTTTAATAAATAATTAAAACTAAAATAAAATAACATTTGTATGCAAAATATTATGGAAAAGTCAAATGTGTTTTCATTTTCCAATCCTCGCAAGCAAAATAATAACAAATAATAAAATGTTCTTACTTTGAACATTTTTACAAAATGCCCTGACCTTTCATGATTTCTAAATCAGTGGGAACTATTTCTGTACAATCAAAGCAAACTACGTATTCCAAGAAAAAAACAACTTACATGCTTTCGTGGTCAACCTTCTTCATCTCCTCCTCCTCCCCATTGATATCTCCATTCTCCCTGCCCTCTGCCTCTGGACGTTCTTCCATGGCCGTCACCTTAGCCAGCAGTGAATCATTTCCCTCCTTCAAGCGCAACAGCGTCAGCTCCAACTCTGTGTTCCTCGTCCGGAACTTGGAAAGTTCAGTCTGTAGCTCCTTCACGTGCCGCTCCATGTCCCCTCTCACTCGGTGGGAGTCCTGCAAGAGAAGCCCAGTGAGTGTCTCCACATTAATTTTGCATAATTTTGACATGGTACAAGTTTTGAGAGAATACAAATGCAGTGAAATATTTATCATGGTTGATTGATTGATTGATTTCGTGTTTTAAGTTCACTTTATGCACAGTAAGGATAATCGGGACTGGACCTACAGTTTAAAGTGGAATCTGAACCACTATGTGACTTCCCAGGTATCGAACCTGGGACCCGTTGATTACAAGGCGACGACGCTACCACTGCGCCATCGGGGAGGCCCAATATTTATCTTAGCACTCATGCATTGTGCAAAGGCAAATTCCATTACTTTTCCAGGATCTTTCAAATAACTTTCCAGAAACCACTCCATAATGTTGTAACATACTAATAAATAAGTGATGTATTTTCAACCTTGCATGTTAATCAAATGAATCAAGTCTATTAAACAATGTTGAAAATAAATTACGAAAAATAAAATAAAATACTATTTCTATACAAAATATTCTCCAAAACAGAAACCAGTTTGGAGGACAAGTGATTTTCTTTTTCAATTTCCATCGTAGGAAAAAGAAACAATTTCCTTGATTTTCCCAGTATTTGAATGTTTTTATAAAATTCCATAAGTTGATTTGCCTGACTCTTCCAGATCATTCTCTGATGCCATAGCATCCTAACAACCAAGTTTTTAAGTATTAAACTGTGCAAAAGAGTTAAAAAATGAATAAAATAAAAATATTTTCATGTAGAATATTTCCCTACAGATCCACTCTGGGAACTACTAGGCATAATTGATGTCATGAGTGTTTCAAAGGCAACACAACCCATTGCAGTATTAACTAACAGACAATTGCATACAGGTAAAAAACAGAGAAATCAGAAAAAAAGACATAACAAGTGATTTCTTGGTACAGAAATGGTATGGTATATCAGAGACCCAGGTTTGAGTCTTGGTCGAGCCTGCATCTTTTGCTTAATTTCCATGCAAAAAAAAGTTCAATTTATTATCATTCATAAATACCGCCTAGTACAAAAAAAATTTACTGATTTTTCTAGATTTTATTGGATTTCCATATCATTGGGAAGCCTGAACTGCAGTCACCTGGTCACATACATTAAGGAGGTAAATTAACCAATTAGGTTATTCCTTGAACATTTTAAAATTTTATGTTGAACACATCAGTTACTTTATTATTATTATTATTATTATTATTTTTGTGTCAGTAAATTTTATATCAGTACCGTACCAGTGTTTGAAAAAAATTAATAATTGTCCATCATTAATTTATGTATAAATAACATTCCTTCTGTGAAGAAATTTATTTTTTCTACTTTCTAAAAATCTCCCGAAAAAGTAGCGCAACTTATACAAAACTACTTCACACATACATTATAAGTTCACAAAGTCGGAATTATTGATTTGATTTGAAAATCTCGATGACAAGGATGAGTGATGAAATTGATGAAGAGACACTAACAAAGAACCTGGGAGCCCTGGCATCGTAGCATGTGGTGCTAATTCCACCATGGAGGTTGACTAATCAGAATCAGATTTACCAATTTGCCTTTTAAACCAACTTACCTCAAGCTGCCTTGTCAGATCTTTCACCTTCTCAGAGGCATCCTTAAAGATTGCAACTTGGGACTCCAGGTTCCTAATTTGCTTATCTGCTTCACTCAGACGAGATGCTTGCGATTCCAGGTGCAGTATCTGCTTCTCACAGTGCGATATTTTCCCTCTCAACAAGTCGTTATCCTCGTCCCTTGCTAGTTTCGCCTCTGATATCTTCCGAAGCTCAGAGCTAAGTGAAGCATTGATGCTCTCCTGCTCCTGCAGTTGGCTGTGCAGCTGGTTTATCTGGACTTTACGTGATTCTTCCTCCTGCAAGAATTAAAGAGTACATGTCCATATGGTTGAACAGTGTCATATACAAAGATTAACTTTAGGGCTGAGCCAATACTGATGTTGATGTATCGGTGTAGGCTTAGTATTGGTATCAGAAATATCGGTACAAATTTATTTACTGATACTGGGCGATATTTCTACATCGTTTTGGTCTTCACAGGTCAGCAAGAATGCCATGTCTAATTATCCTGGAAATTACGAAAAATTCAGTTTCTTTTTCTAATAATAATAAGAAGAAGAAGAATTGATTGATTGATTGATTTAGTTTATTTTACTTCGCATTTTGTGCCTCTTGGCTAATTTGCAAAGATGGGGATGAGTGATGAAATGATGAAATTGATGAATGGACATTCACAAATAAACAAGCTCGAGCGGGATTCGAACCCGGGACCCTTGGTGTGGTGCAGCGTGGTGTGCTAACCACTTGGCCACAGGGTCCGGCAATAATAATAATATTAATAATAATAAAAAACTGGGGGCGGTGATTTTGTGATTGCATAACATGTAATTTAATATTCTCATGTAATTCTTGAATATTTTAAAGCAAAACTCTTGGTAAATTGATGCTTATAATTGGAATTCTTATGAACTAATATTAATCAATATTTGGAGCAACTTTTAAGGATTACAATTTTCAAGTATCAGTATTGGCATGGGTATCGGTTCAAAGTGGTATTGGCTGAGTCCTAGATAATTTAAAACTAAACTGACTTGAGTTGCATGATGCAACAGAGAAAATTAACTGCGTGATATATTTTCGCCTTTGTCATGTGGAATTTTTAGTTTGATTTCACTTGATTTCTAAAAAAAAAATTCATTTTTTCTCTGAAAAGCAAGATTTTGTGTTTATCATAATACACCATTACATTTTGATTAGGCAAAATCTTATTTGGATTCAATGTTATTAATATTCGTTGCACATGAAGGTAATCAAACTGACGACTGCACAACACAGAAAAATTAAACTCTATATAGAGAAATCATATACTAGGACTTTAGCAAAATAGCTTCATACTGTAACATTGTACTCTCTCCTAAAAAGTGTGATTTGTCTGGTTATCTCAATATAAATGTAATACCGTATTTACTCATGTATAATGCACACTTTTCCCAAAATATTTGTCCCATAAACTTTGGTGTGTATTATGCACGGAATAATTCGGACAGCCAACATGAAACCGTACAGGGTCATTCCATGATTTTGTGGCACTTGCATTCATTTTTCATATTTACGGAACCCTATCATGTTATATATCGTTGCAAAGCTTAAATTCTGCAGTTTCAGAATATGGCAACAGTATTCCATTCACGATGGTGATACTAATGTGCAATGTGGTTGAAATAAGCTCATCACAAAATGAAGGATCGTTCTGATTTGTATGGTACTTTGGATGAAAGTTAAGTAAAAACAAAATAATCAGTGCCGTACGCAAGGGGGACTTACAGGGTTTACCCCCTCCCCTTGAGCTTTTGAAATATTATGAAAAATGCTGTGAAGAAAATTAAAAATGGCCAATTTATCAGTCAAAGATTTGTGACAATACTACTACTACTACTAATAATAATAATAATAATAATTTGAATTGTTAATCCCATGCAGCATGAAGAAAAGCACGTCATTCCAAACACACACACCTTTCAGAGTGAATGCTTTGAAAATAAACACGAATTCTTGATAATAAAATATGAGGGCACATTTGATTTAAAAGAGAAAAAAAGTTGTCTTGTATCTCAGATGCATTAATGTTCAATGTATATGTATTTTTTGGGTGTGTGTGTGTGTGAACTATGAGCATTAACTAAAAGTTCTTGGTTCGTTGTAAGCAGGTAATGTATAGCTAGGCGGGGATAAGAATGCACAGCCACCAGTCCACCTTCCCATTGTTTACACTGGCATGTTTAAATTCCTGAATTCAAATGGCAATAGCATTAACTACTGTAAAATGTTTTCTTGGTAAGAACAGCGAGACATTCTAGATGTGAATTATCAGGGACATTTATGCGGGGACAAGAGCTGAAAAATTCCAACCAATTCTGGGAATCGAACCCTGATCTCCGGCGTGGTTGTCAGACACCCTAGCGAGCAGACCACCGCAGCTCCTTGGATGAGTTCCATACTTTGATTATTTCAATTTATTTTAATATATTTTCTTGTTTATATGGATTTTCTTCAAACTTAAACTGTTTCACCTTGTTGACTAGATAATTATTTCGTATCAAAGAAACAAAAAAATGCTTCTAGAATTTGTAAAAATCGAATGACTAGAAAGTAGTTTCGTTCTATTCCTTTCATAAATACTATATTTATGTGCATCTCTACTACTTGATAGCAGTAGTGGTATTAGTAGTATTATTAGTAGTAATTCAACTAATTAATGAATTATAAGTATCATTAATTAATTATGATTATTATTATTTAATTAAAGTATAATAAAACAAAGGTAATGTGAATTTGGAGAAAGCTTTAGGAATAACCCTCCCCTTGACAAAATCCTGCGTACCGTATTTACTCATGTAGTATGATTATTCCTTTATATTTCAATTTATTGATGAGGTAGATAATATTTACTTAGTATATTTAAAGTATGCTTAACTTCCAATCAAAAAGAATATAATAAAATAAAGTAAATAATATAATTATAAGTACCTCATTAATTAGCACACTTTTTTTCCAAAACTTTTGCTCCCAAAAACTGTGGTGTGTATTATGCACAGAATAATTCGGACTGCCAAAAAGGAACTGTACAGGGTCATTCCATGATTTTGAGACACTTACATCGATTTTTCATGTTTACAGAACCATATCATGTTATATATCGTTGTAAAGCTTAAATCCTGCAGTTTCTGAATATGGCAACAGTATTCGATTCAAGATAACGGCACTAATGTGAAAGGCGGTTGAAATAAGTTCATCAGAAAATGAAGGAACGTTCTGATTTCCATGGTGCTTTGGATGAAAGAAAACATAAGGAAAAAGAAAACAATAATTTAAATGCATTACTGGCCAAATAATAATATATACAGGGAGGTTATTTCAGTTGTTTACCGCCAGCGTGTCGGCCGGTCAGCGTCCCCTTCATGCAACAGGTCCCAGCAAATTGTGTTAGAGGAAGTCCGTAACAGAAACCACTTGTTTTGTAATGTTTCCACTTTTCACAATTACAGTTACAATTACAATTGAAATAAGCATGTACCTTGCCGCAAGGATGCTGGAAAAAGTGTCCTCCCAAATACAAATATTTCTGGCACCTTATTTCTGACATCTAATCTTAGATTAGACATTGCTACTTTATCCTCAGTTGTCGCGAGAGCGCCGGCAGCTTATCGGGGAGTTGTCAGCCGCGAGAGGGCGCTTCCTACTGCAACTGTCGGCAGTGATGCCAACCGTAGGGACATGTACCTAAGCATAGGGGTTTTTCACTATATTTCGCCCACATTGGGACGTAGGGACAAATTTGCCAAATGAGGGAAAACGTAGGGACTTTTTCAATCTTGGAAAATAACATTTTATTGTGCAAAGGTGCAAAGCTTACTCGCCAGTCAGTTGCACTTTCTTCGTTCTCGGTTTGGAATGAATAGATTAGTTTATCTGGATACTTTAGCGAGGAGGAGAAAAAAGAACTAACTAACAAATCTCCATCAGAATTTTGGAACATGTCGCTTACCAAGAACTTTCAAGGCAAGTTCTTTTTTTAAAACATTTCCACTCTCGCGAAAATAGTGCTAACATTGCCACATTCTAACATGGAAACGTAAAGAATATTTTCAATGTTAAGTGATACAAAAACAAAAAAGAGAAATAGAATCGGACCTGAATTGTTAAAGACTGCAGGAAGTACAGCATCACCAACCAACATCTATCTCTTCACAGTAGCAGCATGTATGACTTCAAATAAAATAATCAACAGTAAATGACTCAACATTATTCATTAGGGGTGTGCGGATCCAGAAAAGTCAGGACCGGGATCAGGAAAAAAATTTCCGATTCCGGGAAATGACTTCCCGACTTTTCGGGATCCCGAGCAGTCGAGAAATACCGAATGGTCACTTTAAAAAGTCATTAATTCTCGACGTTTTCTGCATTGTAAGTTTCTGGAACTTATCGGAAATTTTAAGTTTTTATTCTACAAATGCAAAAACAAAAACTTAAAGTGAAAATGACGTGTAGAATTCGAGATTTCCAGGGCTTCGGAAATTTCCCGTCCCGAAAATTTCCTGATTTGGTCGGGAAATTGCAAATTTTTCCCATCCCAAATTTCGGGATTTAAAAAATTCCCATCCGGACCCAAAAAATTCTGTCCCGCACATCCCTATTATTCATTAAGGCAAGAATTTACAATACCGGACCATTCTGTAATTCTATGCTAGGTCTTATACTCATGAAATAATTAGTCGTGATGATTTATCTCAAGTTAACATGTTGGGGGTGATGTGAAAAAATTGTTCATTAACGTGTAGAAGTTGTAAAATAAGCTTTTCAATTCTTGCAATGATTCTCCGTATACAAGTATGGTAGCCATATTTGTGGATATGAACAATTGACGTTCGCAATTAGTTACGCTGTCTACAGCATTGCCACACTGTTGATTTCATACTTGGAGAACATGGATCGTGTAAGAATGGTGGAAGAGAACTGTAAAAAAGTTGTTAATGTTGTACAGATTGTTAGGTGGAGTGTGCAGGAGGATGGCCGTGGGCTAATTAATATACTTATGGATTTCGGTATATTGCCCAAAGAAGGTGCTTACATGTGACAGCGACAGTCACGATGTAGAAGAACATGTGGAGTGTGGACTGATTTGATTACAGGTAAGTTTGGAAACAGTGCATCGATCGTAAAATTGCAGGATACGAAAATGGCATCTTCGATGATGAACGTTTGCCGTTAAAGTGCTACGAAAATAAGATTTTTTTATCGGTTCGTAATCACAATTAGCTCAAAACCATTCACGGATAGCCCACTGACCATTCTCGGTAAGGTTAGGTTAAGTTAGGTTAGGCAAGGCAAACATACTTAAAATTTGGGGTCGAAAAACCATGCCCCACAAACCATTGACGGATAACCCCACGAACCATTCAGGTAAGGTTAGGTTAGGATAGGCAAACATAGTAAAAATTTTAGGTCATAGTAATATCAGGAATATATATTTCGTTTTTTAGGTATTAGAAACACAAAATCTTCCGGTAAATAATGAGCAATCGTGCCGATTGCACGCCACTCAATTTAACTTATTTTGCAATTTCTACACGTGACCCACAAATTTTAACTTCAAATTCGTGATTAGGAGGCCTCAATTAGTGAGTATGCGAAATATTACAAAAATCTGGGATGGGTCCTGTATTGTAAATTCGTTCCTTCATTAATTGTGGAAGCACCGAGCAGAAAGATTTGGTAAGTAAATGTGTATATTTTATCTTCTGTTTTGCATGCGCATGAGGTGATGTTTTTTTAGTCGCTTTACTTGGCGTAGGGACATTTGGTCAGTTGTAGGGACATTGCCGAAAAATGGTTAGCAACACTGTCGGCTACCAGACATACTGAGTGTATCGTACCCTCATGTTCACTTCTGATTGCGTTTATCATTACGCGTGTTTTTTATACTGTGTTATTGCTAGTGCTTTATTGTGTGTTAATTGTTATTCATTCATTAGTTATGTCGCTAAATAAATATAGTCTTGAACAAAGAGTTTTTATGTACGATAATTACGTGAAAACTAATTCTTGCACAAAAGTGGTCAGGCAATTACGAGAAACAGGATCTCTTGAACCTAAGAAACGTGTTGTATTGCTGTTGAAGGAGGTCATTTTCAACATCTTTTATAAGACAGGAGGTTAGTGATCATCATTATTATTACTTTTAAATATAATTTTACGCTTTCGGTTTGCCTTATGCGCCGGGATGCTGTCTTCCCTTTCTGTCAACTGAGGATAAAGTAGCGACGTCTAATCTAAGATTAGATGTCAGAAATAAGGTGCCAGAAATATTTATATTTGGGAGGACACCTTTTCCAGCATCCTTGCAACAAGGTACGTGCTTATTTCAATTCTAATTGTAACAGTAATTGTGAAAAAGTGGAAACATTACAAAACAAGCGGTTTCTGTTACGGACTTCCTCTAACGCAATTTACCGGGACCTGTTGCATGAAGGGGGCGCCGACCGGCTGACACGCTGGCGGTAAACGACTGAAATAACCTCCCTGTATATATGGAGTGTGCAAATTCCTTAATGGAAGAAATCTTGTGCAGCTAACTGCTAGTTTGAAGGTCCTGAATATGCCTCGCATAAATGTTACATTAGTCACGAAAAAGTATATATTTTGAAGTTCTTTTAGAAAAAGTAAAGAAGGAATGAACAAAACCACATATAAAAGTTCGAAGACCAATTCACACAATTTTTCACTTTGTAATGTAATGTTCTGCGACACCAAGAAAAGCAGTGCAACTCTGGCAGAATTCGAGCATACACCTTCCGTCACATGGGATGCATATCAGCAGTATTTTTCGGGCGAGAAATAATAGAAAATATCTTCCTGGGCACTGCAAATCCATAACGTAATTTTGATCTCACTTTCTAGTATTACAGGATAAATAAGGTGGTTAAAGAGTGAGAGCTTTGGGATGTTAAACACAGTGGAGGGAGAAGGGGGAGGCACCATGGGTTGGAGACTTATTGTTTACACAAGAGGATATTCTTCTCTTGGTCTACATAGCAACAGGTGACTCATTGAATAGGTATGATGTTACATATTCACTCTTGATCAGCATAGCAACAGCTTTACGACCTACAACTAAGGAAGCCATTATTTGAAACTGGATTGTACTGTACATTATATACGAGATATAATTTTTTGTAACTTTTACCCATCCAGAACCAGGCTGCGCATTATACATGCACGCACACTATACACGCTTAAATACGGTAATATTATATATACAGAGTGTGTAAATGCCTTAATGGAAGAAATCTTGTGCTGCTAACTGCTAGTTTGGGTCCTGATAGTTTAACCTTTAGGAGCCTGATCGTCTCGATCGAGATGCTCTCATGTTACCCTCTGGAGCCAGTTCGTCTCGATCGAGACGCTCTGTCAATGTCGTAGTTTTTACGTTCTAACTTCGCTATTTTTGGCTAGAATTCTTTTTTCATCCTGTTGTTAGCACATGTATTTAACAGAAATGATTGTTGCACGTTTTCTCTTTTCATGAAAATAGCTGGAAAAAGGCAACTTCTATTTTGCATCTTTTCTCAAGGGAAAAATTTTGCCGACATAGGAAGGTCAACTTTGTTGTTCTAAAGCAATGCGTTTCCCTCACCCCTGGAAACTGCATTGGAAGGAAGTTTGTATATCGGTACCAGAGGTCAAAAGGAATGTTTTCCGAGCGGGAGCAAGCGGGGATTGGGAGTTGGGGGAGGGGGAAGAGGGGTTGTTGAAACTGCATCATAATAATGTAAAAAAAATTGGGGGATTCCCCTTCCCCCCTCCATATATACGCCGCATGAGCATAAATTTTATATCGTCTGAATCTGCGATTCATTCCACGTACAATAGTATATCATTCATCTCTCTAGGGCAATTAGCCTCTGAGCTACAGTCATTTCAAGGTACTGCTGCATTTTGAAGCTTGAATCAGTGGCGTGCTGACCATCCCTTTTGGGGAACAACTCACGTTACATTGGTCATACGATAATAATGCAAATATTTTTGTGTTCCTTACATGTTAGCGATCATTTCCATGTGCATGTCGACACTGTCATGTACTTTTTTCTTGGGGGAGGGGGAAACCCCCATTTTTTCATAAATTTTGGAATTTTGAGTGTTCTCCCCCTCCCCCCACCACATATATGCTGAATTTTCATAAATTTTATATAGTCTGAATCTCTGGTTCATTCCGCGTACAACGGTATATCACTCATCTCTCTAGGGCAATTAGCCTCCGATCTACACTCATTTAATTGAAACTCTGCATTTTGCTCAAATTCGGCTCGGGCATCAAGGGGGTTACATGTGAAAATGGCCTTGGGCTCAAAAAGATTAATGTCTCTCGTAAAAATGTTATGTTAATCACAGTAAAAGTATATATTTTGAAGTTTTTATAGAAAAAAATAAAAGAAGGAATGAGCAAAACCATGTATAAAAGTTTAAAGGCCATTTCCCACGATTTTTCACTTTGTAATGTAATGTTCTGTGACACCAAGAAAAACAGTGCTGTTCTGGCGGAATTCAAGCATGCACCTCCCATCACATGGGATGCATATCAGTGGTATTTGTTGGGCAAGAAATAATAGTAAATAATTTTCTGAGCACTGCAAATTCATAAGGTAATTTTGATCTCGCTTTCTACTATAAGTAAGGTGGTTAAAGAGTGAAAGCTTTGAATGATAAACACAGTAGAGGGAGGGAGGTAGCATGGATTGGTGACTTATTGATTGATTGATTTGTTGTTTTAAGTCCACTTTATGCACAGTAACGCTAATCAGGACTGGACCTACAGTTTAAAGTGGGATCCGAACCACTTCTGCCTCCACCGGGTATCGAACCCGGGACCCCTTGATTACAAGGCGACGACGCAACCACTGCGCCATCGGGGAGACCTGGTGACTTATTGTTTACACAAGAGGATATTCCTCTCTAGGTCCAGAGAGCAATAGCTTTACGACCTATAAATAAGAAAGCCATTTCTTGAATCTGTATTGTACTGCGCATTATGTACGAAACATAATTGGTTGTCACTTTTCCCCATCAAAAACCAGGGTTCGCATTATACACGCGTAAATACGGTAGTATAGATTAGGGGTGGATAATACATCAAGCGGTGTCAAAATAACACAAAGGAGTTTCCACTCATTTTGCCAAACCAAATTCCCTGACTTTCCAGGTTTTCTAGATGTGTTCAAATAATTTCTAGAATGTTTCGTGATGCCTTTAAATACTAATGTTCAGTGAAATATTGATTTTATGTCTTTTGAGACACCAAGCTGAAAACACTTATAAAGTGCAGGAAAACGTCAAATCTGGACAGATTTTAATATACTACTTTATTGGGATAATGAGGATTGAATTACAATGTAGAAAAGCATAAAATCTTGGGAATGTTTAATCTGAGTTCTGGTGTATAAATTAAGTCTTTATCTTCACATGCTAATCAAATTAATGAAGTCATTCCAATATTGTGCAAAATAAGTTAGATAAAATAAAATATAAACATATTTTAACACACAATTAGTACAATCAAGAAGCTTGTTGGAGAGAAATATGTGTTTTCCATATCTACTCCCAGGAAGCAAAAAAAGAAAAAGAAAACATCCAATTTCTCTGGCTTTTTCAGATGTGTGAAGTTTTCCATGTCCTTTTCATCCTTATTTAATTGATCATTTCAGGTTTTATAGAATTTCCAGGTCAGGGGGTAAACCTGATTAAGAATGATTACTAGAGGCATGCATATTAATTTTTCATGCTTCCTACCCTGTTTTGTCACGAAATTAATTACAAAATTTGCAATAGACTCTTAAACACCAAAATTAGAGTTTATTTACCAGCGAGACACTTTCTGAAGTTTGAATTATCCTGCAGGTTATGAAATTCCCGAAAATTGCTTAACTCTGCTGTAAATATTTCAGAAGCAAAAATGGACCCCTTTATACAGGAATAAACTTAATACACTAATACTCTGGTAACTACAATGTGCTATTGGAAGGGATACGATTATTTTGTGTAATAAGTGCAGTTTTGAAATCAAATTTGGGATTACATTCACAATTTTAAAACCAAAATGTCACTTTATATACTGCTCTTGATCCGAATTTTCACAATAACAATAAAATTTAATTTTATTTACCACCTTTGAACCCAAAATTAACTCTGCTTTGTGCCAAAATTTTGCTTTTTCGATTTACCAAAGATAGTGCCTCAATGTAATCATTTCAATTGTATATGTTTTTGTAATTTTGCTTCTTCGATTTACCCAAGATATGTAACTCAATGTAAACATCAACAATGTAAATGACAAGGGTCTGTAATAATTACCTCACGGTGCTGTTCACTCAGATGAGCGACATGCAGCTCCAGCTGCTGCCGCTGGGTGTGGACTTCCTGCTGCAGGGCTGCCTGGGCTTGGCTCTTCTCCTCCTGGAGCTTCCGGACAAGCAAGTGCTCTTCGTTCAGCTTTGTCTGCATCTGAAATGCAACCACTACCATTAACATCACTCTCTCAGTCATTGGCCTGACATTATCTATCACTCATGAATTTAATCAATGTTTCATTCACATTAGCGGGTGGATGAAGAAGAAAATTTAACAATACTTAAAACATGTTTGACTATGAATGGGGTTGAATAATTGGTACTCCTACTGGTATTGACTCATATAAGCAGAACGATTAGAGCTGAACTGATACCACTTTGAACCAAATACTATACCAATACTCTTGCACTACAGTAGTAGTACACTAGGTTAACATTATTACATTGAAGGTACCATGTATAGATATTGTTGCAAAATTTCTTTTTTGTTTTTTTTTACCATGGACTAAATAGAGGAGCACAGGATCAGATGTAAGTTTTTAAAAATTCATTATGGGAGAAAATTTTAGGTTCTTTTATATTTCTTTTTCTTTTTGGAATTTCAAAAAAATAATAAAGTAATATTTGCTCACAGAGTGATCTTTTGTGGTGTATAAGTTTACAGAGCCTGTTGTTTGATCAAAAGACTACTTAGGAATAGTTGGCAACTCACCTTTTTAGCTATTACATATTAGTAACAATTTTCAACTACCATGACAGTAGATGCATAGTAGTGCTACATTGGATTTTTCCTATTTACTTTACTGTGGGGCTGCAGCAGCTCTCCGAAATTAAGTACATTTTCTTCTTCTTCTTCTAATTGTGTCTGTAATGAGACTGAATGCCAACGTCGTACCTCCTGGCCTACACACAGCTGGTAGTTAACAGTGAATTAAATCATGAAAAACACGAAATAAAGTTGGACTGAACAGAAACCTGGCACCAAAGGCTTACCTGCTGAGCTTGAGCTTGCAGATTCTGCTTGTCGGCAACATTTGTGTCGATGGTGTGCTGCAGGCGAGCGTGTAGGGCCTGGATCTCCTGCTGCTTGGCCACCAGGGACTCTTCCATCTGCCTGCATGTGTGTGTGAGGCGAGAGCGCTCTGTGTTGTATTCTGACCGCAACTCCTTCAGCCTTGCCTGCATGGCCTGCGAGGCCTCCTGCTCCTCTGCCAGAGCCTTCTCCTTCTCCTGCAGCTGCTTCTTCAGCTTCACCACCGGGTCCTGGCGGCCCTGCAAATCACAGACAAAAATAATTATCAAGAACACGGTGGCTGCTCAAAGATATAAAGAAAAGTCAAGTACAATCCAGGTTATCACAGCAAAATATCTGAAAATTCAAGACTAAAAATAATAATTCTTACAATAAAATTTTAGGTTGGGATTCTATCGGTATCAGCTGATATAAGCATATCTGTCGATCAATAAAATTTCTGATAATTTTTACCAATACATTATTTCTGTTATTAGCATGTAACTTTGTGTGCAAATCCTGTCATTTTGTTACTATTTTTATGAATACAAATGCATAATACATATGTCTTGGTTTTGTAAAGTAAATACCTAAATATGATTTTTTATTACCTCACAAATTGAACCCATTCCAGTCATCTTGTTAAAAACAGTAATTCACAAAGTTGATGAACCAATCAGGTTATTCAAGGAATGTTTGCAATTTTGTAATTTTTATATCAGATTAATAGAATACCAAATATGAGAATGGGCAAACAAATTCATATTGGTCCATTCCTGATAAAATTTAATTAGTATTAATATTTTCAAGTAAAATATTAATGAATAGTTCCTTGCACATCTTGTAAAGTAGTTGAAAAATTTATAAACATGAACAAATTGCACTGACGAATGTCTCAGGAAGTTAAATAAATTGTTATTTGTGTTGATTTGTTCATTGTATCTTGCACTATGCATTCTAATTAACTTTCACGGATTATGTCTGTAGAATGGGCACCATTCTTCTTGAAGAAATTTGGCAAACTATAAAATTCGAAATGGATGAAACTTCAGGGTGTAAAGAATGCTTTGAGGAATCAATACAACGTAAGGGAGCATGACAACAAGCTTACATTTCTTTCATGAAAACCAATCACTTGACTTTCCTGTGTGTGTTAGATACAATAATTTAAATGATCTTTGTCATAATTTTATTATTTCGAATAATGCCATTCCTGCCTCTTTAAATTATAAAGGTTTTCCGAAATATATTTGCAAGTAAGGGATATTGACAACATAAGAATTCACAAAAACAGCATCTAACACCACATGCTGAGCAGAACATGTTCATCTTATTTGTCAGAGAACAGGAACACAAAAGCAAACACAGTGCACATAAAAAAAAGTTCCAATGTTTCGCCAGCTGTATCAAGGATAAAATGGGGTTAAAAACAGGTGAGAGTAGACTGGAAAAAAGAGTATACTTGTATAAGGATTGGTGGGTGTTGTGTTTTGTTTTATGGCATAAACACTGCTGCCTCTTTTTGATATTTTCAACTTCCTAAGTAAAAATAAAAACACCAACTGTGATAAATAAATGTACATCAGAAACTATAAATTTCATAGATTTGAATTACTAGGTGGCAAATTATTTTTTCACTTCAGTGAAGATACTTCATGCACAATTCTGAAATTCAAGATATTCCCAGTGAGTAGACACCCTGATAATGCCAAGCGTGAGACAACATATGCATCAATGGAATCTGTACCTGCAAGTCTTGTTCTATAATGAAAATAAATATATAGAGATGCTTAAAGTTCTTTCACAGAGGGCCATTTGATGGCAAAATGTCAAACGACGAAACTAATGCACATGGGAAATGTACATATCTATGATACTTCAGCAAGAAGTAAATGAATTTAATTAAATATTTTTTTTTATTTTAACATTGAAATGTATCTTATGCAGATATGTGACACTTCAATGTTTGGCAGTGTAAGAACGCAAATTGATTGGTGCTACAAAGATAGACTTTCATCAAGTGCTCCTACTAGCACTGAAATTAGTGCGGTATAGCAACAAATGACAAAATAATGTTAAGAAATGTCCAGGCTGAGCTGATACCCTTTTAAAGTAATTCCAATTCAGATGTTAATACCAATGCTTGAAAACTGTAGCAATTATAAGTGAAATTAAAAGAGGGGTGGGGGAATGATAAACAGGTAGTTCCAGACTCTTGCTAATCTTCACCTGTCAATCACCTGTCATTGATGGAGACCCATTAGTCAACTATCATTTATTTTAGGGGTTTTCTGTAAATTAAAAAATATATATTTTCTTGTTATTAATAAAGCAACTTTTCGGTGTTATCATTAAAACTAAAAGTTCATGTCACTACTTATATCCAATAGTCTACTGACATGTTATAAATTGACAAATTGCCAAGAACAGTCCATTCCAATTCATACAGTAAAATCAGTAAATTAACTAGCTATATGAAACACTGAGGATATAACTTATTGAAAAATTATGTGAAAACTGAGTCACAATCTGGGACTGAACCTGAGGGGTCCAATTCTAAATCACATACCTCGATCCATTCTGAGTCTCCTTTTGTAGATCCTTGCTGTTTGTTGAGCAGGAGGTCAATCAGGTTCTGAATTTCTGAATGAGACAATTCTGCCTTGTGAACAAGTGGCACAAGAAGATTCACGTTCACAGATTCTCTGCTGCTACCTGAAGAAAGAGGAAGCAAATTAGTATGGTCTTTTAAACAGAGATATCACCAGTTCTTATCTTATATAGCACCTCAATGTGTATATATACTGTATTAGGACTAAGCTGGCACTTATGTATAGGTATTGGCCGATACCACTGGTTTGGATTGGATTGAGTTGGTGTTTTAAGTCCACTTTATGCACAGTAAGGCTAATCGGGACTAGACCTACAGTTTAAAGTGGAATCCGAACCACTATGTGCCTCCACCGGGTATTGAACCCGGGACCCCTTGATTACAAGGCAAGGATGCTACCACTGTGCCATCGGGAAGGTCCCCACCCCCCCGATACCACTGGTATCAGTAGGAATTTTATCGGCGATGCAGGCAAATGCTTTTCCAGAGTCCACAAAAATGTTCTGGGACACTTTTGCCAAGTCTGTACATTCTAAAAATTATACAAAATGCACGTTTTCCATTATTGCAGCAACAAGATCGAAGGGAAACATATATTTTGTGATTAAATAATTAACTCATGCGAAAATATGAATATTTTAAAACAATATTTATTGCAGTTATTTGGTGACATATTAATTAACCCATTTTTTGCAGCAAATTTTTATTTGGATGAAATTAATTCAACTTTACATTCGATTACTGTTAGAGGCACTGACAATGCAAAACAAATGCCATTTTTTGTCAATATACAGGGTGGCAATGAAAATTTGGGCATTGCATATGTGCAACATGAGCGAAATGAGGTATAAAAATGTTATAATGGGAGAAAATGTGTTTGCCTTCTATGAAAACGATTTTATTGTCACTGAAACATACAATCGCATTTTTAGAAGTTTTTATCAATATAAAGGAGTATAAATACATATATGGAACACTTAATTGCAATATTTATTCTTTAGAGCAATAGTAACATTATATACTATGAGCACTAATTGTAGTTTCAATTAGACTTGTACGGAATTTTTGCAATACATAAAACAACAAACATTGAATCTTGAATTACTTTTGGATCACTACATGTTTTTATATACCCATTTTTTAAACTCTCTATATACTTATACAGGTCTGCGATATTACAATTTTGTCGATTAAGATTTTTCCGTGCATTTATGAGATAAACGTTCTACACAAATTGTGTCTGAATATGACACTTTCAGCATCTTCGCCTCTTTCAATTATCAATTTTCTTCTAAAAGTGTCCAACATCTCCTGATAGAGGAGGCAAAGAAATCATTCAACTTGGTAGCCCCGTAACAGATGCAATCTTACAATTTGTGGCATGTAGCAATTCTCTCAGTAGAGTTCGTAAACATGTTAGTAATGGAATTTATTTCTTGAAATTGATTGTGTCTTCAACAATTAGCTGTTGATTGTTAGTTGACTACTGATCATCATCCATTGTTACAGATCGAGAATGTACTTCTATTTCTTCTACTCTGTCAAGAAGGAAGTTATTCTATTTCCCCTACTGTGTCAAGAGGGAAGTTATCAGTCGCAATCATGTCATCATCACCTTTGTATTTATCTGTAACTTATCTCTGGAGAGAAAACAGCAATGTTTGCTTCCAAATCTGTAATGCCCGAGTGATTAGTTTCATTGATTTTACTTCATTTTCTGCCACTTTTGGCTAATAGCGAAGATGAGGTGTGACGATATAATGAAATTGATGAAAACACTCATCCCACTCACTAAAAATACATATGCCCAGGCCAGGATTCCAACCCAGGACCCCTGGATATGCTGTGCTAACCACTCCACCATGGAGATCGTCAGCTAATGCTTCAAGTGTGGTCAACGTTACATGATACATAGTTTTTGTATATCGTACGTACTTCTATCAGAAATGCAGAATGAATGTGGTAGGACAGATTCCTAGATGGAAGTGATTTTTCTATAGCCTTTTACGGCGATGTTGCTATAAGTTCTTAAAATGTTTAAAAAGATAGAGAAACTAATGTCCCAACTATGAAAATTGTGTACTTTTTGGCCTTTCAGTTTAGGTTTCCCATTGGAAGACTAGCAGATAAAAGAGATGCTGGTACTACATCTCTTAACCACATCCTACAATACATCTTCAATAAAGCTCCTCTTGGCATCATCTTCAATGTGCATATTAGGTGACAACTAGAAGAAGAAGAAAGTTGATACTCCGGCCTGAAAACAAAACCTAGGTTAGGGCTTCGAGATTAAAAGAAAGGAGTATATTCTGATTTGGCACACATGGGAGATGTGCTTCAAAATTTCAGCAAATAATGCGGACTCGACTGGAAACTGTACTTAAACCTGGGTCTCAGGTATGCAATTCCACAATTTAATACAGGTAAAACAACAACAGCAAAAAAGCAGGGCTGGCTTCGTAGCTCAGTTGGTAGAGCAATAGCACTGTATGCCAGAAACCTAGGTTCCAGTCCTAGTTGAGCCTGCATTTTTCACTGAAATTTCCGAGAAAGTAGTAGTTTTGAAAAATGATTAAATAATATATAAATATATAATATTGTTTCTGTGGGTGCAGAAATTATACAATCTTCTTTACATTACAGCCATAATTGTTATATGAATCCCTCTTTTTTTCTTTTCATCCAATAATAGTTTGGGAAGAAGTACCTACATTTTATTAAATTCCTGGATCTCTCATTTATTGTATAATGTTGAGAGAGATTAAAATAAAATAAGAAAAATCATTTTTGACAGTGGTTTATATGGACTATAACTGGCAACTATTGGACAAAAGTAACCATTTCTTTTAGATTTCAGTTTCTTCAATTAATTTTACTTCTTGTGATTGTCTTGTTTGATGTATTAAGATATTCAGGATATTTCAGCAGTCTCCAGAAGTTGGCATGCTAGGCAGTTGTCCAGTTCACCTGGCCCTTCTACCATATCTGCTTGCACCACCCAATAAAAATGCACTCAGGGCCTTGGTCTTGAAATGCTGTTCCCCATTAAGTTTAACTAGATTTAAACTGGCAACTTTCAATATTACTAATCACAAATAATAATTGCTGTATCATACCCAGCCCTCAGTACTGCGCTTGGTATGGGGGTAGAAAGTTAGAATAAAAAAAGTTTAACAAAAGGGGAGCTTATAATGCACGGGCATCTAAACTTTTCATATACTGGGCTTACTGGGCTAATGAATCAAGTTAAGGACTGGTTGCAAGTCATATTATATTTTACTTATACCAAGCATATACAAGATTCTTTCTTTTATCTATCAATTTTATGTAATCATCATCCATCAGTCCATTTCTGAGATTATCCTGAAGAGGTATAAATGCAACATAAAATAATAATTTTGTTACCTGTAGGTATTATGCACTTTACAATTATTTCAGAAAATATCACACCCTGTCCCTTTTAACATTAATTTTAACATTTTATTAAAAATAGTACAAAATACTCTCACCAAGGTTGAAAAATACTCTCACTTTTAAGCACAAACTTATGCAGCAAGCAAGCTAAAGTTCAGAGTTTGCCATCACTTACTGATACTAGGACAGTGTCAGATCAGAGTGTGTGTACTAAATGAGTGATAATATCTTGCCTTATACATTATGTTTGTACTAAAGACAAATGCCTAATAAGATTCAAACTACTGTAAAGGCTAAGGTGGGCCAATTAACACATCATGGCAGGATGGATGTGGCCCACAGGCCATAGTTGCAGAGCTTCTGTTGTAAAGGAAACATGTTGTTAGAATCATAGTAAAAAGATGTCAAAATATTGATGTGTATTCTAACTTATACTCTACTTATGATGTTCACATCTACAGTCTGCCTTCCTACTGTAACAGCAGAGCAGTACGAAGCCAGGGATCATAAGTTACAGTTCTGGGTAAGACATGGTCTGTTTTGCTGTTTGTTCCCTCAGTTCATCTATTTCATCATTCCCTCATCCAGCCTCATTGTCATAATTAACTTGGAGAGCTAGAAGGAGCGGAAATGTGTCGCACTCTCCTACGTTTCACTTAAGGAGAAAAAAAACTGGTGCATTTGGGGTTGGTGTAGATGGATGAAATAGAAGGTTGAAACGAGATGTGTAGAATTGAAGTACTGCAAGGAAGAAGTTGTAGCTTCTAGCCAGCTAGACAGACTCTTAAGCTCCAGCATGTCAGACGGGTCCATGTGCTGATCTCTTCTTTCCTACATTTCTCTAAAATGGATCGCAGTACCAGGGTTAGTTTTATTTTTTAATGTTATTTTTATTTACACCAGTGTTTTTTTCAGTTTGTTTCAGTACTAACAAAAAATAAAACAGTAAATGCTACTATTAAAGTTTTTTTATTTTTTTATTCTTGCTTCAATGTTTAGCCATGAACTCTTGGACCTTATACAGAGAGGTGATGACCAAGAAAATTTCTAGCACAGATTTTATTTCAAATTATGAAAAGAATTGGTTGCATCTTGTGTGACGAAAAAAGAGAACAGATCCTTCTCAGGCCAATCGGTGCACCCCTAGGCAGTGGCACTCGCAAGACATGCCGAATTGGAGGCTGTAAAAGGAAGAATAAATCCAGAAACCTGTATGATCTGTAACAAGTACTATGTGTGGACCTTGTTCTTGTTCTGGACAGGCGTAGTATAACTGCGGTCAACACTGATGCCTCTGGTGGCTTTGATTAATTAAAATACAAAGATTGTAATTTATGATTTACTGGCTATGATTAACACAGTCCATCTGACCGATTTGTTCCACATATACCCCTTTATTATTCGTTGTCGGAGGAAGAATTTTGTAAGGAACTGTTATAGTGATGTAAAATTGAAAAAATAAACAAACACAGAAGTTGTTTTACGCTCAGGATAAGAACAGTGGAACATATTGCAAGGAAAAACTGTACCTGTCAAAATGACAGGTTAGTTCTAATTGGTAACTAGGAAATCACCATCTTCCTAGTGTTAATATATTTACATACCCGATTACATAATTTTGTTATTATTTTTAACACCATTCATTCAAGGAAAAGATTTGGAAGTTAGGGAAAAATTTTAATCATGAAATTTGTGTTCTGCAACCCCTCACATAAAAATATTATTTCTGGAATTTGAAAAGTAATAGAATAAAGTGACCGGACATCTTGCTTTCAACGAGACAGTTTCGCTCTTAATATAAATGTCCCTCTGTCCCACAAAACTACTAGGAGCCACTGGATTGTCCAGCTTTTCCACTTTTACAAAATTTGCTTTAAATTTTCCACTTCATGAGATTATTTAGAAGCATTCAATGGTCATTATAGGTTATCCTTGGTCATTGCCATGAAGGACAGAAATGTCAAGCTTCAATCATCAGTATTGATTCATGCCACTGACATTGATTTTAGATGCTGATAATCGAAATTTGTCACTTACGGTTTCTTTTCACAGCTGTTTTGTTTTGTCACATATTCTACCACAAAAAAAAGAGATGTGCATCTTTAATCTATGGTTTAATCTGAGTAATCAGTAGATACTATATACAATGCCAAAATGGAAGTGTACCTTAACTGCTTGCCTTACAAATTAATTTCTAAAATTCAGTGCCAAATTTTGGAATTTTTTAAATCCCGTTTCTTTGTTCTATATTGTATGCTCTCTACTGAGAATACATATTAACTGAAATATAGCTAAGAAGATAAAATATCTATATATAAAAAACTTGTTTTATTATCCCAAGTTAACTCGAGCTTCACACACATGCATGAAAAATGTTCATTTTCATGAACATAATGTAAAAACTTATTTTTACAAAAAGTGTATAAAGTACTGCCTCTAAATATTGCATATATGAAATGAAAATTTAAACAATTCAGTTCACTCGCTCACAAACATTATGTAATGCCGACCCAGCCAGAGGCAGGAAACAGCGATGGACGATGATGACTGGGAGGGAGGGGGGGGGGGGTGCAAAGACAGTTTACTTCCCTTTGTAGATAAGGTTTAGCATAGTTTGGGGGGGAAGTGACAAAAAATGGGGGGAATGCACCCCCTAATCGCCGTCACTGGTTGGCCTAATGAAGGATAACCACTTTTATCGTCATAATAAACGTAAACATAATATCTTGCCTTCAAATGTTGTATATACGTTTTTAAAATCTTACAAATAGTAGTTCCGATTCTGAAATTATTAGATATTAGATAGGCACAGTATGGCAAATTCTGAAGCATGGAGCTACACATAAGGAGATTTTGCAATCTTGGCAGTAGTAACGTGATTCACTGTCAATCTTCTTGTCTATCTCTCACTCTGCTACACATTCCAAGCATCAAGCTGAGTAAAGTGCTGATGCTAAGTGGACAATTACTTAACTTCACAGCAGAGAGCCTCTCACGAGTTTGTACAGGATAAAAAAATTGAAAAGGAAAAAGTAGTTTGGTCTGATTATACTCGGGATAATATAAAATGTGCGCCTAGTACCTGCCAGAGTTTATTTGGGATAATAAATAGCGGTTAAGAAAGTAACCCACCTAACGTACCCATCCTGCTGTACAATAAAATCATTTATTTCATCTGGGCATTGATTGAACAACATAGCCAGATGTCGGACACACCTGGTACTGCCCTCTGACATGACCAATGTTGCCAGTGCACATTGTAATTTTGAAAAAAAATAATACTTTTTTTATGAATGTGCCGAAAATAACCTTGTAAAATCAACTGTAATGCAAAAAATGCATAACAGTTTATCATTCTCATAACAATTCAATAAATACCCACACAGACCCTCGATCCACATTCGAAATTTTTGCAAGTGACTCCACCACAGTCTTTTATTCATGTTTGTCTTTACTTCGTACAAAAACTCTTTTACTTTTCCACACACTGATTGGTCATGTATAGCATGATTTTCTTGCTTAAATGTTTCAAAAATATCTACATTATAGAGAAAGTTAATATCAGCCTTCATGTCCTTATCGCTTTTTGTACAAAAGTTGCATGTTCAAAATCTCTGTTGTGTGACTTTTTAAACACTCTGTACAAACAAGCATCCTTTCATAAAGGAAACCGCATCTGAGAGTGGTGTACAATATGTCACATGGGGAGCAGGTTTTAGTGTTGCACTATATGCTTCACATGATGTAAATAAACATTTAAAGAGCAGTTGTTATAAACTACCCGAATCCTGTTGAAACTAAGTAGGACTTACCAGCTTTTTAAACTCCAATAACTCTGACAATTCAGAGGTGGCAGCTGATGAAGGTGTATGGGTTTACCAAACTATAACACAAAACAATGTTTCCACTCAAACAACTGTTCCACCAAACTCATTCAGAAGTGTTTTGAGCCTAAATTTAGATGTGGGCAAACAAAACACAAATCTCTTTTACAAGAGCAACTGAATACAGTTATGTGATACAAAGGTGTCAACCAATAACTCAAACCACAGAAGTGTAAAACTGTTACCAGTATTTGTCAGTTTTTTTGCTCCACATGAAGATGTGCAAGGGAAACTTTTGGACCTTCAGGCTCAGCCAAAGGAAACATAAGAGTTAGTGGTAACTTATCTGGAGAAGGATATTACACGCAATAAGCTAAGTCGCAAAATTGGGGATCTTTTGTGGAGACAACACTGTAATACTGATTTTAGTGGTGCATCTAGGAAAGGGACTAGTAGCATGTACAGAAAGTGGACAAAGAGATCTGGTTGGTGTAGGATGTGGTGCACACATTGTGCACAATGCAATTGTGAAAATACTATAATCATAGTTCTACATCTATACTGTGCGGGTACAAGCATTAAAAGACTTCTGCATGTTTGTAGACATCAAGTACCATCTGGTGTTGAGCTATAGCAAAACTACGTACATGGCTGGCACAATGTCCAGTGTGAAGAGAATATTGGATTTTTCCAGGGATTGAACTCTTATTTTTTGAGTCCATGCTGGACACTGCTTGACTCAAGAGGTTTTTGAAGACACCCTCTCAGAAGTGTGGTTTAATTTTGTGCATTCCGTTCCGAAGCTTACACATTTCATAATGCTGCAAAACAAATTGAAGGCAAGGAAATATCAAGTGTGAAAAATAATGAAACATGTTCACGACATGAGACACCCCTTGTAGAACAAGGTGAAGCTGATGTGTGTGTTATTGAAAAAGCATTGTTTCTTTTTTTACAAAACATGTATAGAGTATTTTAATCAGTGGTGTGGGCACTTCAAAGAACTAAGCTTTTTGCAAATTCCAGTAAAGTCAGATTTGCAATGCAGCATAGGTTTTATTGCTACAGAGGGGTTGTTTTCCCCAGAAGATGAGACATGCCTTTTTGATTAATTTAGATTTGTGTTTACTATGTGATCAGAAGTATCTGGACACCCGCCTGAAAATAAAGTACAAGTTTGGGCTGCCCTCCATCAGGAACACTGCATCCACCCTTAGCCTTGATGACAGCCTTCACTCTCGCAGGCATACTTTCAATCAGGTGGCTGAAGGTTTCCTGGGGAATGGCAGCCCATTCCTCGTGGAGCGCCGAAATGAGAAGAGGTATCGATGTACGTCGGTGTGGTCTAGCACGAAGTTGGCATTCCAAAACATCCCAGAGATGTTCTATGGTATTCAAATCAAGACTGCGCAGCCCAGTCCATTAGTGGGACGTTGTTGTCAAACCACTTCCCCGCAAGACCTGTAGTATGGACATGTGCTCGGTCGTGTTGAAAGACACAATGGCCATCCCTGAACTGGTCTTCGATGGAAGGCAGCATGAAAGCGGTAAAAATGTCAAATCAAGTTTGTGCTGTGACATTGTCACGTAAAGCAACAAGGGGTCAAGCCCCCTCCAGGAGAAACGTGACCACACTGTAACCCCGCCACCCCTGAATTTCACTGTTGGCACTATACAGGCTGGTAGATGTCGTTCACCAGGCATTCGCCACACCCACACCCTACCCTTGGATTGCCACATTGTGTACCGTGATTCATCATCACTTCACACAATGAATATCCACTGTTCTACGGTCAAGTTTCGACGCTCCTTGCACCACGCAAGGCCGCGTTTGGCATTTCCTGTGTGATGTTTGGCTTATGGGCATCTGCTCGACAATGGAAACCAAGTTGGCGCACCTCGTGCCAAACGGTTACGGTGTTTGGAGTAGATCCTGATGCAGTTTGGAAGTCCTGTGTGATGGTGGCGATGGATGATTGACGATTACGCTGTACGACCCTCTTCAACATTCGACAGTCTCTGGAGGTCAACATGGGAGGGAGGCTGGCCTGAACACTCTTGGGTTGTACACGTCCCTTCACGTTTCCACTTCACTATAACATCAGAAACAGTAAACCTAGGAATGTTTAGGAGGGTGGAAATCTCACGCACAGACATCTTACACAAGTGGCACCCAACCACCTGACCACGTTGAAAGTCCGTGGGTTCCTCAGACCGTTCCATACTGCTGTCTCGCACTGTCTGCAGACTACTGAGATAGCTGACCATGTGTTCCATGCGGTAGATGGCAGTACTCTGTTGCCCTCTATGATAAACACACATTTCACGGTGGGTACGGATACTTTTGATCACACAGAGTATGTGAACAATGGCAAAGTTTCTGCAGTGATTGACTCTAATGTGCTGACAAACAGTAGAGTGAGTTATGTGTGAATACATTTTCTCTCTCCCAGGTACAGTGCTTCTGTAGACGGTATGTTTTCACTAATCAACAAAATTGTCAACCTCTGAAAAAATCAAATGTCGTTGGGTTCACTAACTTTTGTTTTGGTGTGTACTACAGCAGATGATCAATGCACAGTAGAACCATCTTCTGCTGTGTACCATGAGTTAACACTATTGCCATAAGCCCCATACTGTACTATAACTACGGATCAACAATGAGTATCTAAGCTAAATGCCGGTGTTACAAACTGTAGAGCAAAATCAACTCAACCACAGCAGAATTATTACAATATTGGAAATTTCTTCAGGAGGCCAGGTACTGAAGATTATTATTATTATTATTTAGTTTTAACAAAACTAATCCTAAGAGATTAAAAATTATATGGAACAGATTATGTCACTGATTGTGCAACTAAACACAGCTATTGCATATATGACAATTGTTTACACATCTACTCTGAATTCTGTTTTCATGTGACATGTTTCAACTCTTGAAACAAGTGCCTTTTTCAGGTCCTTGCTTAAGCAATTCATGTTAACAATGCACAGTATGTCAAGAAGTTCTGCATCATACGCTAAACAACAAAATTTACTTGCCCTATGCCAGGTCTGTGCAAGACTGGCTGGATATCATGTTCTCTGAACACTGGATTGAACCTGTTGAATGGAATCGCTGGATTAGAATTCACTGAACTTTGCAATCAAGCCCATCTCCACACCATGATCGAGGACGAATGCCATGCCACAGACACATATTATGTTCCCCATGTACTGAACAAATGTGTGAACTCAAGAGTAGACTTACTGAACAAATACTGTGATTTGGCCTATGATGCGGGACTTTTTGGACACCTTGTAGCTATTGACATGTACACATTAAAAATCATGTGGAATAATTCAATGTCATACTGTACTATTCACAGATTGCTGAATTAAGGACCTAACAAAGGTACTCGTTCAAAGAGCTGAAATGTAGTTTTTAAAAAAAAGGAACCACAGTAGATATAAAAACAATTATTTTCATAAGGAGTAGACAATTAAATGCAACATCATAGCTTCTCAAGTTGCTGGAATACATATTCTTCACACATAAACATGCAAGGAAAATCAATTATTTTGTCACTACTCAGCTATCATGCCTGGTTCTTATCTGAAAATAAGATCACTAAAAATATGCAAACAGCAGAAACTGTTGCATTCATTGATGGAAACAACAGTATTAGACAATTCCATAGATGTCTCAGGCACCCAACTTCAAATAATCATTGTAGTAAAAATATTTTGTATTCCCACCATTTGCAGTTGGGTATAAACCAACTGACATACAAGTCCTTTGCTCTTTACACAATACTGCATTACTACAGCCGATCACAAAGATGCACAATTGCCAATTGCTGTATTCATTTCCTCTCTTTTTTGCAATGTGAGGTTCAAGAATTGAAATAAAAGTGCCATGAGAAGAATGCATCTGCTCCATCACTGGCACAATTCCGTTCCTCAAAAACACACAAGCAGAAAAATATAATGAAAATAGCATGGACAATTTGCTTATTTTGCAGTATGTTAATTTTTATGCAAACTGTCTTCTCCTAAAGGAGGCAGAATAGCGTTTCTCACATGGAAACAAAAATATTCTTGCAGTCTATTGATGTTTCTTCTCTTCCGCATCATGAGTAGAGCATGACAATATATTTAGTACAAACAAGAAAAGAGGGAAACCTTGCAAAATCAAAATAGGTTATCATTTGCAAGGCTCATATAAGTACAATGATGTCGTGTAAAATTTTGCTCTTTCCACTGAAGAATAGTTGGTTGGTTGATTTGGTGTTTTAAGTCCACTTTATGTACAGTAAGGCTAATCGGGACTGGACCTACAGTAGCATTTTATAGGTTTCTCGCGTGTTACTCACAAATCCAGAATATAGAAAAGGAAAGTTAAAAATTGTACTTACGTATGTGAGTATAGTGCTCTTATTGTAGAACGACGTTTCAGAGATTGACTATCTCTTTCCTCAGGTTCGTATAAAAACTAAGTACTTGGCATAGTACTGCGTCAAAAATGTAATATGAGGATTGTGGTTAAGGGTTGGTTAGGGTACATTTAAAATATTAAGTTTTTGCTATTAGAAGGAAACAGGAATGTGTATTAAATATTATGGGAGATACGTTGATGATATCTTGATTATAGGAAAGGGGGTAGCACTGAACAAGGTTTTTGAAGAATTAGAAAAACAAGACGAAAGAATAAACTTCACTAGGGAAAACTTAAGCGATGGAAAAATCTATTTCCTGGATCTTAGTATCTTGAAAGAAGGGAATAGGATTAGAACAGGAGTACATCATAAACCCCTATCGGGGAACTTATATGTTAACAAGGAATCGGCGCACCCCGAAATAACAAAGAAAAACGTATTCCTTAACTTTTTTATTAGGGCCGGTAGACTATGCAATAATGAAAAAGAAAAAGACAACGAAATTCGGTGGATAAGAAAAACAGGATTAAAAAATGGATACACAAATAGAGAAATGGATAAGATAGCGGAGAGAGCACGGAAAATTATTAGGAAAGAAGGGGATCAAAAAGAAGGGGAAAAAATCAAAAATAGGAGGGTAAAGTACGTTGGCATCCCTTACCATCAATCCGTATCGGAAAAAATCGGAAAAATAACGAGAGATTTTGGAATCGTTTGCGGGATGAAAGCACCAAAGAATGTAGAAAAATACTTCACCGATTATAAGAAAGGAAAGACAACTAGGGAAATACCGGAAAAACAGAAGGGGGTTTATCGAATAGAATGCCAATGCGGGAAGGAGTACATAGGACAGACGGGCCGAAATATGGGTAAAAGATGGAGCGAGCATGAAAAGGACATAAGGGAAAAAGTTCCCAAAACGGGTCTCTCAGAACATATTTTGGAAAGTGGGCATAGAATCGCAAAAAAAGAGGTAATCAGAAAAGAGGGGAGGAAATTAGGAAGAAACGTGTATGAAACAGCGAGTATTTGTAGGGGGGGGGAAGAGTAATCTTAATAGGGACGAAGGAAATTTGGAAGAAGGGTGGATCAATTTCCTCAAAAAATGGGATAAAGCCTGGAAGATTGAACCCAATATCGGTTTCCACGTCACTCCGGAAGTTATGCAAGCTGCAAGAGAGGAACGTGAATTCACGTTGGATTTGTGACGTAATAAGGGGAAACGAGAAAATTAAGGGGAGGGGAAATATTCGTTGAGAATTGACCTTCATGTGGATAGATAAGCACAGTTGGGTAGGAAAGGCCAAACCTGCAGGTTGCATTGTGATTTATGCAGGTTTTTTAGAATTTTAACTTTCTTAACTTTTTTACCTGTGAATAGGTCTACTGTACAAGTTTTATTAGGGAACGGCTTGGTTTTTACGTACTTCTAATAGCAAAAACTTAATATTTTAAATGTACCCTAACCAACCCTTAACCACAATCCTCATATTACATTTTTGACGCAGTACTATGCCAAGTACTTAGTTTTTATACGAACCTGAGGAAAGAGATAGTCAATCTCTGAAACGTCGTTCTACAATAAGAGCACTATACTCACATACGTAAGTACAATTTTTAACTTTCCTTTTCTATATTCTGGACCTACAGTTTAAAGTGGGATCCGAACCAATGTGCCTCCACCGGGTATTGAACCCAGGAACCCTTGATTACAAGGTGACGACGCCACTGAAGAATGGCATGAATTAAATGGCCAAACCTCATGGTGCTCTATGAGCATGATTTATAGCCTTATATATGCCAAATGACACTAATAAATTAATGTCAATTTGTGTTCAAATGTTAATAATGCAGGAAATGAAATTAAAAATTAAAAAGGAGGCTTAAAAACCTTCCTAAGTGAAATTAAAAGTGTCAAATGTAAAGTGACCTGCACAGAATGAACACAATTCATCAAAATGGTAGGAAGATATTAAAAGCATATTCTCCAAATGTCCTTTCCAAAAACTAGAAAAACTTAAAACCATGTCATCTCCTTGCATGATATGATGAAACTGATGGAGGGATACTCACACAGAGCACCCATGCTTAGGTTGGGATTTGAACCCAAGACCCCTGGCATCATAGCACACTGTGCCAAAGAAGTCGACCACAGAAGATTAAAATAAGTCTCAGGATATGGGAGTGAGAATATTCAAGCAGGAGATGCAATATTGATACAGCATTATATGACACATGAAAAGGAGGGTGGCCATTGGCAAGATGACTTGTGTCCTACCCAGGGCCAGGAAGAGGATCACCAGTTTCAACATATGAAGTTTTTTCCTCAGTTCTGTCCCATTCTTCCTAGCAGATATCATGGAGAAATGAAGAAAATACATTCTGTAGTATAGTGGACTTTGACATCACTGTCTGGCTGGCAGCAGCATCAGCTGCATCATTGATGATTCAAAAAGCTATGAATTGTTATGCAGTTGAGGTACAGAGACTGGCAAAAACTGGTAATGCTCAGCTCTAATGGTGATCACTGTTATTAACTCTAAAATTAGAATGAAAATTAACTTTCATCAATTACCAATTTTATCTTATCTGAATAGTGGTATGGTACCAGTTTATTTAATATTGCTTAGTAGCCCACATGATTTCCATAGGATAACAAAAGTTGCTAATAAGTAGTTTTGGGTGTTCTGCAAATCATGAGGGTTAGGAAAAAACAAAAAGAAGAAACATGTGCTTCATGCACCGTATGATAAGATTTTTCATGCTTTATTCACTGTCTTCATATAGTGCCAAGCTGGAGACTTGTCATCACTTTTTAGGATTTTCTTTCACTGAGCCTGAATCAAACTAAATCTACTATGAAAACTTTGGAAAATTAGACACTCAATAAGCAGGTGGTAGCAGAAGGACATCTGTTCATACCAACAAATGCTTCATACTTACATTTTCTTACATAGTTCCAGTTATTCACATTAACAAGAACATAAATAAAAATCTGTAAACGCATAATTTTTGACCAAGATAAAGTATTATAGGTATGTTTCAAGTGTAAATCTCTCACAATAATTAATCAATATAAAGTGACGAATATGTACACACTCAATTGAAAATTCTTAATTTTCATTTTCATATTTTACACAAGAAAATATAACTAAAAGTAACAACATACACACACTTCAAAACTCAATGGGCTCACAAGTTTTCACCCTGTGAAATTAGAAATTCTGAATCCAATATTCACAAAAGTGTGTAGCAGGCATTATGTACACAATGCTATGCTGTTAAACACAAAGTCACAAAGTACAACAATGAACCTAAATTTGATTACAATGTTGCGAAGTGTCAATGAAAAGGAACATTTTTAAATGTGGACTGATGTTAGTTACTTATTGCAAACCACACGTGTATGCTTTACATTAGAATACATATAACTGAACAATCCACAAAATATTTAGTGTTTGACAACAAAATTAACATTTCACACAAATACTTCATTCCTAAATGCATAAGCAAGAGATTTTCCTCTCTTCTATTATTGCTTCGTACTTGAGTTCAAAATCTAAAATTTATCCATTACATTGCACTAGGACAATGTAATGAAATACTTGTTAGGCATAGACATCATTCAAATATTGAACATGCGAGTTACGAAATACAAGAAAACTTATGTAAAAACTCAAAACTTAGCATAAATGACACAACATGCTTTAAAGCTCGAAATAATCAAGAATACTGTTTGTTTGTTCCAAGTGAGTACATACACTGTACATAATGGTGCATTGGGTTATTTCAGGGAAAAAAAGAATGTACTACAGAGGGAGTGTTATGCCACATGGCAATTTCGAAGTATTGGTATTTGTATTTTGTGGCCCCCATTTATAGAGGAAGTGAACAGTAACTATAAAACAGTTTACCTGAGGTGGTACGTTAATTACTCTTGAAAAGCTACACTGGTACTAGCTTCAACACTCTTTTTTTACACATTCACCACTCTATATTTTGAATATATAGATTACAATTTATACAAATTAAATATAGCATATTATTTATTATGTTAATAATTTTAAAAAAAACACATGGCACATTTTGTTATCTTAGGGAGCTTTCAGACCAAAGTGACAAGGGACATGGACTCTCCAGTCTGTAAAAAAGTTGTTTCTTCAGTTTCACGCTAGTATTGTAACAGATGAGATGGAGACAAGTTTAAAACAGGCATGCATGGTGAAGAATTGCAATTTAAATAAGAACATCAAGTATTATACATTAACTAATTAATTCTGATAAGAGAATAAGCACAAGTGAAATGAGAGCAAGGACTTGACCATGACTGGTACAAATAGAATGTGGAGGAGAGAAAAGCAATGGGTTTGCCATGTGCATATTACTTTTCGCAAGTGTTTACATGATAAATAATCTAACTACATCCTGAGAATAGGTCAGATTAAGACTGCAATGTGGGAATAATCAATCATGATGTTCAAAAGACCAATTTGATTGTGATAATACATACAAATCCCCTAGTATATACAAATATGCAAAATACTTTCAGAATTTGAGTGCAAAAGTAGGAACAATGTAGCCTGATGTCGCAGATATATACACTTCTAACTGCTTGAATTTTCAAGTTTACTTCTGTTCTTCCTCATAGCCAGTAAAGTTGGTTTCACATTTAATTTCATATTATATTAGAATTTACAGATCCTAAAGATAACTTCAGGCAGGCTTTAAAATTTTACATGACAGCGAAATTAGTCTCAATTATCTTAAATCTGGAAGAAATTTGAAAATATGTGATATTTTATTTGGATTCAAAGTCCAGGAAAATTCCTTCTCAGACTTCTAATCTTTATTCTACTGCTATCAGATCCTTGGGAGAAACGTGTTATTAATTATCTATTTCTTAAGTAAACAATGTGTTCAGCAGATGGGAAATAGCTGATAAGTTCCAAAAGTACACAGCCTTTTTTTTTTTTTTTTAGCTAAGAACTGGAGTTGGGTATCAAAATCTGAATTAAAAATTAACAGAATCTGAATCCTGCAGAAATAAAATCCAGGATTCAGTATCAGGATTCCTTGGATCCAGGATCCATTATCTGAATCTCAAACATGGAATCCAAATCATGGATCCAATATCCAAATCTGATAATTAAATTCATTTGAATCCAATATATGGATGTTGAAATATTTGGATCAGTCGTTCAAAAAAATACTGAGAATCTTTGGAACATCTTACAAGACCTCTCAGGACCCTAAGGGTGATTTCCAACTGAATGACAAGCATCAAGAGAATTCAGCACAACCTGCTCACTGGAAGAAGCATTCTCTATGCCCAAGCGGCAAACAGACTGAGGTGATGCATGATACAGCTGATCCAAGTGTTACAGCAGCAGCACTATAAAGTATGAAATCCACTATCAACAGCCAGCCAGAAGCTGTAATGTAGAGCTCATCAAAGGAGCAGTTTGTGGTAGTGGTTGCAGAGAAGAAGCTGTACAAGTGAATTAGAAGCTTCACAAATGGATGCATGATATATTTGTGAATAGGAAATAACATGGTGAACTTGGTTTGATTGATTGATTTGCTCTATTTTACTTCGCTTTTTGTGCCACTTTTGGCTAATTTGCGAAGATGAGGATGAGTGATAATATGATGAATGGACACTCACAAACATCCATGCCCAGGCTGGGATTGAACCTGGGACCCCTGGAGTCATAGCATGATGTGCTAACCACTCTGCCACGGTGGCCAGAATGGTGAACTTTGATCAGAGGCATCATAGAGAAATGTTATTTCTATAAAAAGTTTATCTTGATTTTTCCTGCTCATTTTCTCACACAGCAACACAAATGTGTGTTCAGTGAACAAACCTGCACCATCATGTCTAGGTGGTTTGAGACAAATGCCCACACCAGATTCAATTTTCAGATAGGCATTCCAATTTTTTCGCTCATGTGAAACCTGAAGCGAGGTGAACAAATCTGAACCAGGTGCTTGTGGGCTAGCTCCCATTTGACATCCTTCAAATCACTTTGCCAATACCATTCTGTGCTGTGCTCAACCATGCCAACAATTCATAATGGATTTCATGACTAATAAAGTGAGTGGGTTCTGCCTGCACAGGTTTGGCTAAAATCGCTGCTTGTTAAAGACATGCATCGCCTGCGCACTCCCTCTCAAAGGGACAGCTCCTGCTTAGCGAATTAGTGCAAGTGGTCCCAGGTTTGATATTCACTGAGGATGTTGCACCACATAGTTCAGTTCAGTTGGTCAAACAGAGATTTCTCTCATTTCCAAAAACAGCTACTTTTGTTGCTTTCATTAGGTCCCTGGGTCCAGTAAAACAATGGGTGATTTCATCCTCCACAATGATCTCATCCTGACCATGCAATTCAATATTGCACCCATTAGTGTTACACTACTAAACTCTGTGACACAGCATTGAGTCTCATCACCACTGATTCCTGACCTTCTAGGCTGGACTCCACTACTATTATTTTCAAGTAGCTACCCAATTGCTCTCAGGGTGCTGGATCACCAGGGATTGAACCTGAAACAGCTCACACCAAAGGTGAGAATGCTAACCATTTAGCTAAACGGGAGATAAACAGTGTTACAACCTCACAGAAAGTGTTATTTTCATGGAATTCTGTGATTTTATCATTCACGCTGACATACCAAATTAATGATTATAAAAAATAACGAAAAGGTGTTCTTTCCATTCTTGCATGAATTAATGAAGATTCTCACGTAAGAACTAAGTAGAAGTATGTTGCTCAGTTACACATTAACTAGATGGAAACATTGTCACATCATACTAACATTTAAGCTGAAAATGGAATTTTTGGCTTGCCATGCTACCCTGAACAAGCTGCAAATGACATGCTTCTATTTATTTCCAGCTGATGGCACCCAAAAACCAGGTATTATCAGTCACTCAGTGTGGAAGTGGCTGAAGAATACATTTCAAGCAACACTGCTTGAGGGAAAAGATTATTGGATATGTGTGAAGATGATGAATCCTAGCACCAAAAAAAAAGTTATTACATTCTCTCCCTTACAAAATTCCTAGGAATATTAGTGAGTGAAGAATCAAAATTTTTCGATTTATGCTCTTTTAAGTTGTATTATATCATTTGAATATGAAATATATATTTGAAAAATTTCACAGGAAACCTGTATACTATACAAATTTGCTTAGAATCATCTTGCATGCTAAGAGTATTTAAAAGTTATTTTAAATCTAAAAGCAATGATCACAAATGCACCTATTTGCGAAAAACTTAAATCATGGATTGCATTTCACATGCAGCATTCTCAAGACTTCAAAATGAAACATGGAAAATACATTGAAAAGTCTGAGGAAATATATACATTTGCTGTTTAAAATACAACAATTTCATTATTGTTAATAGTTTTACTATTATTGTAGTTCTGTTGACTAAAATCTGTAAAGATAAATGAATTTTATAGAATGGTTATAATGATTTCAGTGTTAAGTGGTTTAATTTTTGCCACTTAACTTCTTATCTTTCAAGAAGGGTAAAAAGGCAAAGTACATATGATTTTCATATAATTGCACCACTATGTGTTGGAGTTCCCACTTTCATTTTACACTATCTTACAAATATATTTTTCATAACTAACACTTGCCATTTAAATCTACAACTATGTTTGTGTATATGTGTGTTATGTATGTTTGCTCATGTTCAACATAATTTTATTCACTTTCACAGAAAATAATGCATTTCATTTCAATAACCTGTATGATTAGAAAAGTTCTTTGTTATGTTCAATATTGTTCAAACTGACAATGAGGTTACATTTTAACGCTGCCATCTTGAAGTTTATGTTAAAGGAAATGCACAGTGCAAGGTAACCAAAGGTTTCACCACTATCAATATTGAGAAGTACCATGGGTATCGTAAAAGGTAGCCAAGTGCCATACTGAAAACTTCATGCCCCCCTTGCAACAAGGCTACTTTAACAAACTAGCAATTAAGTAAGAACATAGGCAGTAAGATATTATCTATTGCAGTGCCTGCACAGCCAAGTGTAACATTGACCCAACATTGCGAGGGCGATTCAAGAGCTGCTTGCAAAAGAATTGTATTTGTGTTGCATCATTTTTCTGTCACTTTAGCGAATTGAGACCATGAGAATGAGTGATAAGATTAGACTGATCCTGGGACACTCACAAAAGCAACATCCATGTGCAGGTTATGATTCAAACCCTTCAGTGACAACTGAAGAGACATGGAAATGAGGAAAAGGGCATACAACAGCAGCCAAATGCCTTGATCACACCTCACATCAGAAAGCTGCATGGCAGGATACAAATGTCATGCCATGGAGTTTAGCCCAGTTTTACTTGAAGCTTATCAGCAGATAATGGAATATCATTATATTGGTAAAATCACTCCAATTTACCAAACCAATATTTTCAGTCAGTAAATTGCTGTCTCCCATATTGTGTGTATAAAGGAAAAATTCATCTACAGTATTTTTTGTCAATTTCTCAATATCCAATTTATTTTTCTAATAAGACACACATGCCATATGGTCAATTGAGAAAGAATATAAATATCACTGAAGCTCTGCAGAAAATATTGGCCATTTTATATATATCAAGATATCGTTATGTTTGTGGGCCTGTAATTTTCTTGGTACGGTGGGACAACAAACAAAAGAATCTGCACTGTGCAACAAATTGTTAATATTGCAATCATTGGGGTGCAGGGAGACAAGTGAATGGCAAGCTACATGCCAGTCAGATGGAGGGATAGTGAGTGGACCAAGATGAATAGGTGGAAAGTAAGATGCACGAAGGCTTGTCATCGAAGACTCTTTTGTTTGTGGTCCCTTTATACTCATCTAAATCTCCATCGTTTCTGAAGTTATCTTGTCTGGTGCATGATATCAGAACACAGATGCTAGTACCATTGTTATCTGGCTTTCTAGATCAGAGTCCCATATTTCTACTCTTCAAGTGGCTCCCTAATTGCCTTATGATGACGCTTCAAACAAATTTCTGTAGCTCCCACCAGGAATCGAACCTAGACCTCTTGATCAAAGGCATGGGCACTAACCATTCAGCTGTACGGATCTACTGATGCCAATAAGATAATGAACATAATTCAAAAATAAAACTTATGAAAAACAGTGGTTCAAGCAGGTTATTTCACAAAAACAGTGATTCAAGCAGGTTATCAAACCTTGGTGCCTGGCATTCCATGCCAGCACTTTACCACTGAGCTATGCACCCAACTCCACCACAACTTATATCTCCAGAAACCTCCTTTAAATGTATTTAATCGTTTCAGTATTAGATGAAACCAAGCACCAAAACATCTTCAATATGAACATAAGAAGAACCTTTCTCTTAATGAAAGTTACATGACAACTACAATGTGGACATTTCACACAAACGTTAAATACAATAATACAGTTGTGACACTATACTCCAATGATTAACCCAACTTACTCTTAAGTTGTAAGCTTTGGAACACAACAAACTCCCTACTACATATAACAAATGACTAACATCAAACCCAGTCAAAAAATCTGTGGCAGAAATACTGTTTTTTCAGGAGTACCAAACATCAAAACACTACAATACAGCTTACATAATGACTAGTTTTCATTCATATCCATCTATGTAATACTGAAATTTTTGTACACCATAGTATAAACCCAATGTACACTTTGAATTACTTTAATTAACATAATTAAATGATGGTTTTACATTCACATTTTTTTCTGCCAAACAATCATTACAGAAACTTACAAGTTTTTGAAAGAAAACATTAATCCACCTTCAAAAACTTGTTACAACATTACAAACATAAACATGTATGTACATAGAAATTCAATGCTAATTACAATATCATTATTTACATTACTACAGACAAAAAAAATATATACAATTAACTGGCAAAATTCTCACTAAAAGCATATTTAAACATGCATAGATTCATAAGTGACCTTCAACTTGCACTGTATTTACTTGACGAAAAAACAAAGGTGACATTAGGGAGAGTATATGTAAGACACACTGAGTGTTCATCAAATTCTGACTAGTGAAGTATGAACGGTCATTATTATATGAACAAGAATTTAGTTCCTACAAACACATGAAACCCTGGATGTGCAGATGCATGCTGTCATGTTAGGACATGTTCAATCTTAACATTGACACTACTTGAATCCCATTTGTTGCACCATTAAGTGACAATCAGAATGTCAAACAGGGGTGCCAACTTTTCAAACACATTGGGTGTAAACACTTGAATTAGAAGTCACAAAAAATCCTCATAAAGTGTCCTTTCCGTGTATTGTGATATTAATGCCCACCAGCAATGCATTCTAACTTTTTTTTTAAATATCTGTTATTTACTTATTTCAATAAGCACTTCACCATGAATCTCAACAAAAATATAATAACATCAACACAACAAACTACTGGGTGGGCATGGATGGTACCACTGATGTTAAAAGTCAAAGTTTTATGTATACTTCATGCTCAAATAGTAATCTGAACTAGAACTACAATTTAAAGTGGTATCTAAACCCAGAACTCCTTGATTAAAGGTGATAGCATTACTTCTACACCATCATAGACCAAAATTGCTTACACGCCATCAGAGACCCTATCAGGAGAAGTCTGAGAGAGTATTACATGCTAGTCCTGCACAGCTCAAAATCATCAAATTTTTGGCACAGGAAAATGTTGCTCCATCTAAAATTTGAGCAGCTCAGGAGTAAAATTAGGTAACCCACTGAGAAAAAATGAAAGTGAGGGTTGATCCATTGCATTATGAATTATGGTTGATTGATTTGGTTTATTTAACTTCACTTTTTCGACACTTTTAAATAATCACGAAGATGAGGGTGAGTGATGATATGATAAAATTGATGAAGGGACACTAACAAACACCCTTGCCCAGGCTGGGATTCGTACCTGGGACCCCTGGCATATAGCACACTGTGCTAACCACTCTGCCACGAAGGGCAGGTTATGGATTACTAGTTAACCGGGTATCTCCATATGATTCTATCAATGGCCAGCTACTGAATAAACTTTGTTCACTATTGCATAGCCACAGGAGACTGTAGCAATTAGATCCATCGAACAGTGTGCGAGTTGCTTTTCTATCAGTTACAGCACAGTTCAAATTTGAATGTTTTGAGAATGAGACCATGTGAAGAATAAACCAAAAGCTCACCAGCACAACGTTTATGCTTATGCGCTGAGCAACACTAGACAGTAATACACTCACACACTCTCGCTCACTCTCATACCCTCTCTCCCTTGCACCCTTCCAAACATCCTGATAATTATCACTGCTTAGTGCAATGGAGCAAAATGACTTGCAATGTTGACGATCTGGTACTTGTCCTAACATGGCACTGCATGCATGCATCATCATCTTGCATTGCTAGGAAGTAAATTCTCATAAATATCTTACACCTTAACTTAGCAGTGCAATTCAATGAACACACTGGTGTTTATTCATACAACTTCATAACTCAAACTGGAAACCAGGAACAGGCATGGTGACTACTCACAGCAAAAGGGTACTTAATTTAACAGGCAGATGTGTTTCATTTGGGGATGTAATAAAATATCACTTTTCTTGCTAAGGTCTCATGCTGTAATGGTGAAGGTCAGGGCCATTAAAATATAATGGAATATGCTAATTGTTTTTTAAATGTGTAGAACAAGCTGACAACATTCACCTAATGATGTAAGAAAATGCAGACAAAAGTTACACTGAATGCACTCTGCACATCAGTGTTAAGTGTTTCATTTAACATGCATCAAGAACCATCAACGGTCATGCAGGTATTGCAAGATGTGCCATGCACGTTGAAAAAGAGTCAAATATGTACAAACATGCGATGGAACGGTCTTCCATTGTAGCCTTGCACAAACAGCCCAGCTCATGTGACTTAACATCACCTCACCCATTGTCAACAAAGTACACTGTTACAAAACTTAACACTCGAATCGTAACATTTATATTTTCTTCCCTGACTTGAAGGATGACTTATACAGTGATATTAAAGTGTTTTTTTTTTTTCGTAATTGCATCTTTATGATCACAGAGGGAGGAAAAATAATCTTCCCCTGGCGATATCTTCTTTCATTATTCTTTCGGTACATCATCTGGGAAAAAATGGACCTTTTTTCCTGAAAGAAGTTTCAAATCACAAAGGTGTGGTGATTGTTTCAACAACATGTTAAGTAAAGAGCTATCACTTGTTAACTACTCTACTACATAAAAAAAAGAAGAAAATGCAAAGTATCTGTCCCAGTGTCAAAGAACAAAATGTAAAGGGCAACCAACTAAAAACAAGCCAAGCCTTGAAGTTCACCTTTCAAATCCATGAATTTCATGCATATATGGCCCATAAATACATCACAGTATGGAAAAGTACGTCTGCCCACATCACCATTTGGAATGTACACTGAATGTGCAATTTAGTAGAAACAATAGGCCTACCATTAGTTAAAAAGTTTGTTTTAAGTCTGCTTTGTATTGAACCTACAGTTTAAAGTGGGATCCGAACAACTGTTCAATGTTCCTCCACCAGGACCCCTTGAATTCAAGTCAACAGCATAATCACTATGCAATCGAGAAGGCCTTAAATATTTTTTCCAATCAAGAATTGAACCAGTGTCCTTTCTGGTAGCAATCCACCAATCTACTCCAGCTCCATGGCATTCACGCTTATCCTGACATGTTTGTGATGTAATGGAACCAACAGTGCAGGTGATCAAAAGTATTGTATCAGTGTTCTGACTAACTTGTGTGGTACAAGTGAAACAGGTAAAATCTCAGGTGTTCTGAACAGGATATGATTGTTAGACCTGTGACACTGATGGGATTTGTGAGTTCTACATTTAGCAGCATAAAACTGCCCACAGCAAGTCATTCTCCGATCATAGAATGAAGGTGGACGAGAGCAGTCAGACATGAACCCAGAGGATAATGCAGGTAAATAAGAGATGCACAACAGTACAAATGACAGTTCATTATTATGTCAGCTCCCAGAAGAGGGTCAGACCCATCACTCTGAATTTAAGCATGGATGGGACTAGTGAACACACTATATGTCAACTAAGTTGGTGTGTCTAATAAAGTGGACCTTCAGTGTACAATAGGTGCCTGTGTTGCGCAAGAAGTTTGGAAGATCCAACGTGTGCAACACCCAACATTATAAAAGGCTAAGAAAAACTACACATCCCTACTTGTTGCTACTTGTGCTTAGTCTGAACCCAAGATTCAAGTGTGTATTTTTGGATGTATGTGCAAAGCATGTTATGTCCATTTTGTAAAGAGTTATTCAGACCTTTTTGGACAAACGTCCTTCAGATCTCTCAGTATGTGCAAGGCTGTACGACAATATAATAACCCATGGTGCAACAGCCCTTGAAGGCCAAGCCCTACCTACCGACTGCCAGCCTCACTCCCGCATGCCTCAGCAGAGATGATCATCCAACCAATTACCTCACGACTAACACCCCGTTGTAGATTCCATGACCGGGTTATGCTACTCTTTCATAGCCCCCCAATTTCCTCACTATGGTGGATGGCCACCATAAGACAATCTACAAGCAGAATACGATTGACTGAATTAAATTTTTTGGCATTTGGCCACCTTGCACCCTTCAGAATATACGGAGAAAAATTTCCTTATCTAAAATCCTTACCTTAGAGCTAAAAATAGGTGTAAAGAGTCCCTTGAGAAGGGTTAAAAGTGCAAGATTGTAAAGGGTCCTGCATAGGTTAGGAGGGAGAACAGTCACAGGCTGAACTTCGCCCTTCAATAAAGAAAATTTGAATTTGAATTGAATTTGACATACACAATACATTAAAAAGGTAAGGTACTAAAAACTTCCTCACATCTCAACTTAAAACAGTTTGGAAGGTTAAACGTTTGTCTGAGCATATTACAATCAGCACATTCAATTAGAATATGCTGAACACTTAAAATATTACACACAAGACTACGTGTAAGATGACTGTGTCAAATACGAAGCGCAATATGACTTAGCACCCTGTGAGCATGTAAGAATAATATTTTCATGTATGCCCAGCAACATGAGTAACTAAGTTTTTTATGGTGTGCACCCATATGAGAATTGCACTAAATGTGTGAATATGTACAGTGCAGTGAAAATGGTGTTGGACACCTTCTAGACATATTTGCAATGACAATGTAAAAAAAGTACCTATGCATATGGCCACAAAACACATGTTTATGAAGCTACAAGCCATCACCATGGTCAAGAGCATTCAATGTAAAAAACCACCAGCTCACCCTTAAAGAAGGAGGGTTCAAGTCCTGGCTCAGGCATCGTTTTTGTTATTATAACTTAAAGAGTGGAAAAGCAACTTTAAATAAACAAAATATACAAATCATGTATTCACAAACATGGAGAATGAATTATCCACACTGTGTAACCTATATGCCCATGTAAGCAAGAAGTAAATTGAAAAAAAATATTTTTAAGAAGTAGTTTCTTATTTTATTTTCAAACATAATTTTACAAGAAATTAATCGAAATGCTTTCAATTTGTGTTTCAAAGTATTTCCAGACACTGAAATAGTATCTGACAGTATATACTCTGATACTGATGTTGATCTACCAGTATCAGTATTGGTCATCTTAAATTCAAACATTTTGGATTTAAAAAGTAAAACAGCACACAGATATGTCCTCCAAGTCTCCAGAAATGAAAAAAAAGAGAAACCAAGAAAATGGCATTACACCACAAGCTACACTGCTTACATAATTCAATCCAAATGGTAAACAAAATACCCGCTGGAATGGCATCACATGGGGCCACCGAGTGGTGCTATTCAGTGGAATGTTTGTGGATAATTGGTGAGAGAGAGAGAAAAGAGAAAGAAAGTGTGAGAGAGAGAGAAAAAAGAGAAAGAAAGAGAGAGAGAGAGAGAAAGAAAGTGAGAGAGAGAGAGAGAGAGAAAAAAAGAGAAAGAAAGTGAGAGAGAGAGAGAGAGAAAAGAGAAAGAAAGTGAGAGAGAGAGAGAGAGAGAGAACTTTCTCTCTCTCTCTCTCTCTCTCTCTCCCCTACACAATACACCACTCAGTGGAACTAGCCAGTGCCAAATATGGAATAACAGAATGTAGATATGCTGCATTGCTTGACAATATGATGTAAATTTGTAATTTTTTTTCCAAAATTCTCCTTGCGCAACTGCCCAACATGAAGTAGCATATCTTTCTATAGAAGCTAGTGTATGCTCATGAAATATGCCACAGACACTGAATGACACCACATGGAGGGACTGCAATATCAAAAAATAAAGTCATAAAAAAGATATTGTGATCTAAAAGAAGGTGGAGATGGAACTATACAATCTATATTTATCTGCTGATATTATTTGACTAATTAAATCAAGAAGAAATCAGTGGACAAGCCATATAGCAAATGTGAGAGACAAGATAAAATTTTACAGAATCCTGATGGTAAGAAACACCTGTAGTAAGGTATGAAGATGAAATGGCAATTTTAAGATGGACCTAAAGGATATTGAGAGGTGTGGAGGAGTGGATTGCCAAAATTGGGAGTTACAAATCTTAAAATTTTGAGTTTAGGTGGCCACTGCAAGGAATCAACACATTATTATATGAAAATAGCATCTAGCAGTTTAAAACTTTCTACACAACTCTTAATAACCAACAGACACTACTTAAAGAATGGGTAATATTACATAACTGTATTTTACAAGCAAGTAGTATGGCATTACTGTGGGCTATTACAACTTGTCTTACCACAGTGGCATCACTAGACAATTTAGTTCAAGTGGACTCAAGGATGGTCACAATATTTTCACACGGGCTTTGCTTCTTCCCTGCTCCCCTCTCTAATTTTCTTTCTCTGCTCCTCTACCTCTCTTTCTACTTTTCTTCCTTTCTCTGTTTATTTCTCTTTCCCTCTCTATGTTGATCCTTCTATCATTTTCACTTTATTTCTGACCCCGTACTTCCTCTACTAATGATTCAGAAAATTTCTCTCTAGGTTATTTGGGTGTTCGTCAAACCTCACCCAGTGGTAACGTTACACCATACCACTATGTGACATCATAGGGTATGATTCATCCAGCTTGATACAAGTTGATTTTGAAAGCTGCCAATTTACAATGAAGTAAACTACAGTAAAATTGATTATTGTGTCGCTAGTGGTTCATATAACAGCTGTAAGTAGGCTGCTTGCTGGCAAAATCAGATACATGTAACCCCTCATCCCAAGCAAGTCACTCATTTGGTAGCTTTCCAAGTTGAGGTTTCATAAAGTTTGTCTTCAGGAAACACATTGTACAACACTGCAATGGAGTCATCAATGATCAACAACATGTCATCAAGAAACGGATAGATGCCATGTGAACAAGTCACATGTCTGTCTTCCTGCCTGCCTTGTATGTAAGTATTTGCTAGCATACAGGTGGATGTGTTGAAGAAGGAAATATATTTGTTTCTGTGTAGTTTGCTAAGGTGATAAGTGGAAAACTGATAAAGTGCCAAATGTTGATGTGTTATTAGTGTTGTTATAATATCTCAACGTAAGTACACTTTAGAACAAACTTTTTTTATGATTCTTATGCGCAAACAAACTCGTGCAGAAGTGCGACGAAGTGATCTTTTAGATTTCTAAGGGAACTTTCTCAAAAGATGCAAGAAATGTGTTGCACTGCAAGGATAAGATTTCCAACATCTGTGACAAAAGTATGTGAGTACTTCTAATTGTGAAATATTTTAATTAAAATAAATCTATGTGCTTCGAGTTAAGGGTTGCATCAAATTTTGCCATCAAATAGGCTGCTTTCAGCTGCTACATGAGCCACATTCTAGCAGCACAATAACCAAACGAAAGTATTGTATATAAGTGAAAGCCCTTCCATTGCTGTTCTATTTACACAATATTAGTAGCATTTGAAAATGTTAACACTTTCTGCATCACACTTTCAATCTAGCATATCCTTGAAAACTGGTGTTACATCAAAACAATATGGTGATTGTGCCCTACTTGTTACTCAATGTGATTCCACAAAACTTTTTTTTTTATTCCCAACGAAAGGCAAGTGATGTGAAGAAAGTGAATAAAATTCACTGCAAGCCAAACACAGTTTTTCAGAATTATTTCCAGAAGTTGAAAAAAACCTTAGAATACATGCATTGCCTCAAATTAGGAGTACTTTGATAGAGCCTAGAATATGGTATTGAAAGGTTTAATATGAATTTTTACGAAATAATTATTTCCGAGGATCCCTTTGCATATGCAGTATTTGCTCTAAGTTGATGATCATTATCCATGATCAAGCATTCATTACAGATGCAAGCTGACCTCACATTCTGTTTCACATATAAAGATCAGTTAAATAAGGGGAGCAGTCAGTATTTAGGACAAATTGTTTCCTTAATTTCATATCCATGTATGTACCTTAAAATTTGTTATATTCCTAGTTTGGAATAGAAAAGAACAATATTCATAAATACTTACTTAATAAAAGCACAATAAAATATGGTGAAAATCAAACATTACAAAATACAGGGTGTTCCGGGAGGAAGCGGCAGGCAATACTTTGGGAACTGGTAGTATGGGTGATTCTAAGCAACAAAGTTCATATGAACATGGGCCTGATTTTGAACGATAACGGACATATGAACAGAAATAAAAATGATGTAGGAAAACGTAAACAAAAACAGTAACAGGTAAAACATGGCAATGTAATGGTAATTGTGTAAGTAAATACTCATGTTATTCGATGCTGGAGCCTCTTCCACCGTCAGAACAATTGCAGGTTTCCCGGTCGGAGTCGAACCCGAGACCCTTGGATTGGTAGTGGAACGCCGTACCGACCGAGCTACCACTGCCCCTTAGTAAACCATAACGTTCCCTGACAATTTCGCAAGATTGCCAACAGGTGGCAGCACACGTGACACAGTTACTCATCGAAGCATCTTACCTGCAGTGCTGTGAGAGTGTGTACTTGGAACATGTGCACATTTTTGAGATGCTGTTATCTGGGTTGTTTCCGTAGCAGTTCACAGACAGTTACCGTCAAATGGCACCTACATACATGAATGAGGAGTATGCGGACATGGTGTTTGTGTACGGGTTTTGTAATGGATGTGCACACGTGGCTGTTGAAGAATACAGGAGGTGTTTTCCATTACTAATATGTTTCGTGCATTGAGAGAGCATGGAACACTTCCCAGTGCTAAAGTGACTTCCAAACGTGAAACCAGACAATCTGTTGACGAACAGGAGGAAATACCATGGTGCAACATTGTCCTACCACTAGTACCAGACAAATGACAACACGTCTGGGTATTCTACATACTCATGTGTGACGGACATTACATGGGGAACATTTGTATCCATTTCAACACCAACCAGTGCAGGACTAACGTCCTGGTGATTACAGTTCCCGCCGTCGATTTTGTCATTGGTTACTACAGCATGCAGTACAAGTGCCATACATTTTATTCACTGATGAGGCGACCTTCACTCATACTGGTGTGAATAATACCTGTAATACACACACTTGAGCTTGGGACAACCCTCACGAAGCCCTTGTCACAGGGTACCAAGACAGATTTTCCATAAACGTGTGATGTGGTATGGTTGGCGACATTCTTCTTGGCCCAATTATCCTTCATGAATCATCTGTTACAAAATGATTTGACGGACCAGTTAGACGATGTTCCTTTGTACACAAGGCGGAACCTCATCTTGCAGCATGGCGGAGCACCTGCTCATTTCAGTCCATTGATCATTCAACATCTGAATTCCACCTACCCTAATCGATGGGATTGGTCGTTCTCGTCGTCGTGGTAGTGGTCTGGTTCCATGGCCACCTTGTTCTCCCGACCTAACCCCTCTTGATTTCTGTTTATGGGGGTGGATGAAGAAGGAGGTTTACCGGGAAAGGGTGAATACAAGGGATGAACTGCACATTCACATTATGAATGCTGCTGCATTAATCCGGGAACATCATCAGGAACTTTGTAGTGCAACACAAGATGTACTCCGACCTGCTCAGAAGGGCACTGATGTTGGTGGTGGTATTTTTGAGAATCTGCTGTGACCTGCTATCATTTCTGTGGCCTTTTCCCTCCTTACATTCGTTCATGTGACTACTGACCAGCAGGTGTTAACATTTCATTTTTCTACATTTATTGCTTGCTTCATTACTTAATTATTGTGTACTAATTACTGCCACACCACAAATTCATGCAACAAAGAGTAGTATCAGCATATCCCTTCTCGTATTTACTTACACAATTACCATTACATTGCCATGTTGTACTTGTTACTGTTTTTGTTTACATTTTCCTACATCATTTTTATTTCTGTTCATATCTCCGTTATTGTTCAAAATCGGACCCATGTTCATATGAGCTTTTTTGCTTAGAATCACCTATACTACCAGTTCCCAAAGTATTCCCACTTCCTCCTGGAACACCCTGTATGTAATCACTAACTCTTAATTGTTTTTGTATTCCTCTGACAGTGTTTCATTTCGGTCTCAGAGAATTTTCCCAAGCTAGCACTACCAATATGCATGAGTACTAGAGTGCTGCTATGAGAGCTTATCGCTCGAACGGCAAATAGTTTGCACAGGCAAAACTAGATGGCATAGAAAAATGATAGGTTTCTCGCTTGAGCAAAAAATGCTGATATTTCCGTCATTTGTCTATGGTAGTAGGTCCTCAATGATTGATTGATTGATTTGGTTTTTAAGTCCACTTTATGCACAGTAAGGCTAATCGGGACTGGACCTACAGCTTAAAGTGGGATCCGAACCACTATGTGCCTCCACCGGGTATCGAACTAGGGACCCCTTGATTACAAGGCGACGACGCCATCACTGCACCATCGGGAGGCCCTAGTAGGTCCTCAAATATGAATCATGAAGTAAAAGACAAAGTGAAATTGAAAATTAAGTGAACATAGTCATCATCTCCATGTTAACATGCAGTTTTGTATTGTGAAAATGTGAAAATGAAATAGATGATTATGGGCTGAAACTACCTACTATCAGATTTAAATTACAGATACTCTAGTTTGGACTCCAATCAAAAATTAACCAGTAACTTACATAAAAACGAATTACATTAAAATTTAGCTTATTCAATTCTCCGTTAGTCTATGCTAACCAATTTTTTTTTCGAATATGCCTTCTATTTTTTATCGTCACGAAAACAAAACATTGGTTAGCATAAATTAACGCAGAATTGAATAAGTAAAATTTTGATGTAACTACAGTTCTTATGTAGGTCTGTCAACTGGTTAATTTTTAATTGGAGTCCAAACTGTAGTATCTATAATTTTAATGCGACAGTAGACTGACATTTTACGTTTCTACAATTATTGTTACATTAGAATGATGTTTGATTGAATGTTATAACTGCATTTTATTATTTTGCACAATGATTATTCTATTTGGTAAGTGAACAATGATGTACACATACTTGTTGCACTGTGATATGATATTTGTAATTGTTTAGGCAGGTCTGGGAGTATCCATTTTACATTTCGGTCTGTACATATTGCATCTTTCATATGCATTGTATTTGAGTTACATAATAATATACAGAATTATTATTTAGAATTGTAATTGCATAGAGTGGTTTGTTTCCTTTCATGTATGGGTTTTAGGTTGACAGTGCTGCTTTTTAGGCTCTGAAATGAGCCAATCATTCCACTACGAGTGAGGTACACTCGTGGGAGACTCGAATGAGTTTGAGTGAGCGAAAGTGGTCCATGCAGCACTCTAATAAGTACTTACATACACACATCAAATTATGTTGCAAAAAGGTTTTGAGAAACTGGAATTTGAAAATCACTAAAATAATAAAGAAAAACCAAATGAGAATAATTGTGCATTTTTGGTTATCACTGAAATTCCTTGCAACTATTCACGTTACCACATACATTATAATTTTAAAAAAAAATAATAATAATAATTTACATGTAGAGCTCATAAAAATTCTCTATTTCAACCAAACTAATTTTATTGGACGCAAACTAAAGATTGGAAGTCAGAGGTACAAAACTTTCTTTCATGTGCTGGTAGATCTAACTGGTATATGTAAATATAATTTCCTACAGTGCTGTCCAGATTTTTTTTGCAAACTTGTTATGTTTTAGTTTTACTTTTCATTTATTTATTTATTTAATTTATTTATCTTGATTTTATTTATTTATTTTTGCAGACCTAAAACAGGCACATCTGTGTGGAAATGCTGATCAAATAACGTAAGGAACTTGTGTAGTTCAAACAGGGGATATGATGGAATTATGTATCATGCTGGAAAAACCAAAATATCCTGCTACTTATTGAAAGTGGAATGAGAACAAGCAGTGGGAAGAAAACATTGATGAAATAAATAAGCATTAGCTATTATCACAAGGAAGAGAGGCAGACCAATGTTTGCAATCACATAAGCCAAAGAAACTTCTAAGAGTAAAAACTATTAGTATTGTGAAACAAAAATAATATCATATTAAAGTAAACCATGGAATTGCAATTACAAGGAAGAGACACTTATTCTAGTGGTGTTAGTTACATCTTAAGCAAGGGTGTAACTTTCCTTATTTATTTGAAGATTGCAAGAAATCTGCTTCATATATGAAATGTAGTACGCTCTATATTGACTAATCTCTGTACCCATCACCACAAATTAGCCCAGAACTTTTCCCTTCTTACACAGACGCTATTTCATCTGCTAGCTCCTTTTCACTTACTTAAAAACATAGTACAATTGTTCACTTCTGTGTAACCCTCAATGCAAGATTTGCATAAAATGAGTTAACATTATAACAAATATTGCTTCCTAACAAAACTAGGTGCAATTGAACTTAATAAAGATGTGTGAAATATAACCATCATCAACTAGAAATAACCTGCACTTTGTCACTTTATTGCTCCATGGGGAAAGCTCATGCCTTAATATATACTGTACTTCGAAAGTGATGTCAAAATGTAGTGGAATCACTTCTTGGTGACACAAATGAAGACTGATAAAATTTTAAAACCATCTCACATGTCACATCTCATTTTACATGTTCAGTACAAGTAAAAAAAATAGCACTCTTTGCAGAAACAGCAAAGATGGCATATAAAGGCCTTCCTGCCTGTTGCAGCAGACTGGCACATAGTTAATTTTACGTGAAAGCAAAGTTGCACTACTGTGCAACATATTGACAGTATATGACCACATTCGGTGCATTTACACTTAGTACAACAAAGTCAGTGTGACATTCTCAGCTATTGCCTACATTTAGGTGGAGACAATGGAAACAGCTCCAGCATTTAATGATTAACCCAGATGATGAGATGTTATTAGAGAGCAACAACTTTGACATGTAACAAGTGGACAAATACTTGTTCAAGTGAAAATATGTAGAAGATATTAATAAACTAAACGCTGTGGCAAAACAGCCCCTTGAGGTACAAGATCTGCCAAGCAGATTTTTCCATAGGTGATGCATGGTCAGCACACTGAGTCCCCCACATGGTTTTCTAAACCCAAGCCTACTACTTTGTCTCTTCAAGTAGCTCTCCAACTTGCAATGCTGGGCCAACAATGAAAGTTTTGGAACTTCCACCAGACCTGGACCTAGGATTGTCTGCATCATAAGATACAGCAAACACCTTTCAATTTTTCAAACATGTTATAAGTGCTTTTAGCTCATAAAAAAAAAAAAATATTTCTCGGCACCTAAAAGTGTATTCCCTAACAACATATGAGTTACTCCACATAATATAATGTTAACAAAATATGTTAGGATGTCTTCATATTGGCAAATGGATGAGTAATTTAATTCTCTATTTGCACATGGTTTATGTAACCAGTGTCATCTTACAAATAATATCAATAAGAATTTTCTTCTTTGGGAAGTTTTTCACGAGCTACGAATATTTCATAATTTCCTCAAATTTTCAACACTGAGCAAATTAAAACTATTTTATTAAAGCACAGCACTCTTCTTGTGCAAACATTAAGAATAAATATGTGATACTTTTCACTTACATTATTACTGTATCCTTAAAGAATTTTAGCCACTTAAGAAACTAAAGCCTTATTTCAAATATCACTACTTCGTTAAATTCTTTACTACTTTTTAAATTGAAATTAATTATTGCAAAATTTCATGCAAACCAAATTATTTATTTATTTAATTATTTTGGCCTAACAGTACCTCCATGCGAAAGCTGAAACATTGTTAGTAATAATAATTAGTAGTTGCTTAAAACTTCATACACTCTAGCATTATTAAACCCACATGTTTATTGATTGATTGATTTGGTGTTTTAAGTCCACTTTATGTACAGTAAGGCTAATCGGGACAGGACCTACAGTTTAAAGTGGAATCCGAAACACTATGTGTCTCCATCGGGTATTGAACCCAAGACCCCCCCCCCCAATGTTTATTGCAGTAACAAATGTATATCTTCCCTATCCTGGACAAAATCAATCCAATCTGGACCAGACACGTGTGACGAAAATCAAGATGTAATCTATATTAAATTAATTTATAGTGATTTTCGCACAATCCAGTTGCTCCGCCACTGTTTTTTGGCTTATGCCACTTGATGCTCTTTTGTTTTGGAGTGATAAATGTTGTAGCGATTATACACTAGAGGGCAGCATGGTCCCGCCCACACTTCTCGCCTGGAAAGTATTCAGCGCTCTCATTCGAGTCACGGCAGATACTTGGAGCAGTTAATCACGCCGGGACTCCGGTGGGCGGAGAGAGTTGAACTTCGCTGAACAGAATGGAAGCACATGGCTTGCGAACGTGTGCAGACTCCTGGCGAGGACAGTCGATGAACCGCCTGGACTTCCAACAGATCATGCTACCACGATGAGAATCTTGGCAAGTTACAAATGGAAGTACGTGTGATTGCGGAATGAGATTGAGTGTTCTCTTTAGGAATATGTAGACGTACGTGCCTATTGAACATTAGCAAATTCTCTGGTACTTTATTTTTATAAGTGAGAGTATTCAGAAGAACACTAACTGTTGTACGAGGTGCTGCGTTGTTGAAGAAGAGAATGGAGTTGGCGAGTTAAATGATCTGCACAAGAATATGTACTTGCATATTCAAGTCCATGATTTACATTCGTGCATGTGGAGTGTGTAGTCATAATCGAAGGAACTAAAATGAGAAGATTTCTAATTCGGCGTACGTGACAAAAGGGACAAATATTGGAGCTGTCACATTTCTGAGAAGTACGAGAATCGAAGAACGTGGTACGTCTATGAAGAAAGTGAAGTACTACACGGAAGTTTTGATGATGCCTTTTGATGCATACGAAGACTATTAGAAGATAACCAAAGCGAAGTTGTCAGACGTCACTTTGAAGTCCGCCCGTGATTGAAGGGGATACAAGTTTCTGAGGGGTTAATTCTTACGCCTTCTACCCAATTCTTCATGACCCATGGTTCCAGTAAAACAGGGAGGATTACTGAAGTCATCGCGTGATTCTTCAAGTTGGAAAATTACGTCTGAGTAGATGTGGCAAAGTGGTTATGAGGAACTAATTATACAGGTACGTGAAAAGTGATCAAATTCTTGGGAATATCGTCAGTGTATCAAACAAGTGCATCGTTTTTCTCTAGTTTTCGTACTGACTAAAACAGTGGCATTTACGTGACAATTGACAGGGAAATTGTCGAGGAATGAAACAATAGAAAATATTACGTTGCGCGAATGATCTTGTTAAATTGAGGATGGGTTTTTGTGGCAAAGCGAATCTTGACTCGAATTCATTTTTGAATTTAACGACGTTAAAAAAGGAGCAACGTTACTTGGAAAATCTCGCCTCATTTCCTTAATACCCAAAATTCAATTTAAAATTGATGTACCTGAGCATTTTTGATTGAACAGTAAGGTTGGAGTTAAATGATTGTATGTGAAATTAATTGATAATGGCTTTATCCTTGATGGAAATTTACGTAATTGTTTGATTGTGGTGAATTGCATTTTTGCTGGTCGAAATGTTTATGCTAATTATTAAATTATTAAAATTTGTGTCTAGTCAAAAATGCACGAGAAAATATAGCTTAATGAGTTAGGGTGCAATCCAGCAATATTTGATGAAAGTAGTTACCTGTTAACTATTTCAATCTAGTCATTTTCTGACGTCATTTGACATTGAAATGTTAATTATGTCCAGAAGTGTGCACTCGATGAAAAAGACACATGGTTGTAGCGTGTTTGTAAAAATAATTGTTGATTCGTAATACATATGGTTGTGGAAAGCCTTAAGAGAAAAATAAAACCATTGTTTTAAATTTAAAATTCTAGGCAATACGTTCTTTTCCAATTCCTGTTTCTTAACAAAATTATAATACACAAGTTATTTAGGGTAGTACAATACGATGGATATTTGATACACCTTTTGAAGTGAAAGTATGATTTGTTATTGCTTGACGTGTATATTGCATGTTAATTACAGTGCATGATTGTAGTTAAGAATTTCTTTCCACAAGTACCTGAACTGCATTCTTGAATATTGGCTTATTGTTACCCTTTTGGAATACTTGTTCCTTAGAATTCTTGTGTAAGTAATATCCTTTGAATCTGAGTACTGGCAAACTCAAGTGAATTGTCAAAGAGGTTCCGTAGAACCTTGAAGTGTACCATAACCTCAGTACGCATACTTCAAACAAAGATTTTGTACGTTCTATGATATCTTAATATAACTTTGCGGTTTTCCCTCGGGCCCAGTATCTGGCAACAAAGCGGAACGTTACACATGCCAGTTTCCTTCACTTCCATGCCACTATTGCCCTTACGTCTTTGCCTTAACCTTCCCTTAGTTTTCTTAACACCAGGTTTTGCAACAGAGATCTTGTAAACACTTTCTTTCCTTACTCATACATCCCACATGGCCCACCCATGTTTTCCTTATTTAATTATTCTAGTATATACAGTGCAACCCCGATTCTACATTCCCAGATTTTACATTTTCCCTCATTATACATTCAATCTTGATGGTCACAACATAGCAAAGTGTTATATAAATTTGCTTCGATTTTACATTTTCCCGCATTTTAAGTTTATTCATCTTGGTCCCCTGATAAACATAAAATTGAGGTTCCACTGTATATTATGCAATTCAGAATTATGTAGCCTTCTCCACTAATCGGTTTCTTCTTCTCCTTTAGGTCCTAATATTTTTTTTAAGAATTTCATTTTCAAAAACCCTTAATTGACACTGCTCTTTTAGGATACCATGTGTACAGAAATGTTACTTTCTCCATCACTACAAGGTGAAGGTATTATTTATACCTCCGAAGGTTTATTCTGGTACCACTCCCATCATCATGTGAATGCTTCCACCCATTACGAGAAATGTTGGAAACAGCACATGCTTTGTTCTCTGCCAGCAAGAGCTTGAGATTCCCTATATGATGAGAATTTGAATACTTGGTTGCCACATTCATAGCAGACAGGAGGGGAAGCCAACCGACACACATGGGACAGATATGTCAGATGACAAGAGAAAAGGAATTTGAACTCATATCTTGGAATTTGCCTTCTAAGGGCTTAAATAACTCATTGAAATCATTTGCTTGCCCTTTGAAAGGACTCTTGCAACAGCACAGTCAGTTGGAATGTTTGCACAAAAAATATTTGGCAACTATGGCTGGCAGACGACAGATCCTGGCAGGAGCTGCTGCAGCAGGATAAACCTTTTGGTTCGTATTCCTTCCAAATTTGCATGTAAACACTTGCCAACATGAAAGCACCTTAACACTATACACTACAAACATCATTACCCATAAACTTGTTAGTATGTATTAATATTTTCTTACAAATTGCACTTGGTAACATAGAAAATTAATGCATTGTAAATATAATTGATATGGCATAACTTACACCACCTGCCATCATTTCACTAAGTTATAAAGACCAGTTTTGGCATGTACTTACTTTGTTCTCTAACTTTCACCACATCATGTAGCTTCCTCAGGAGAGAGAGGACAAGAATAGTCAAGATTTAAGACATGGGAAGGTAAGTTAAGGTAAAAAAAAGGTTAAAATGATGATAAAAAGATAAAAGACACTGCAGTGTCCTGTCACTCCTTCCTACTCCATGCCTGGCTGGCAACTTACTGTCTAACATGGAGTAGGAAGGAAGGAATGCCAGGGCACTGCACTGACTTTTATCTTTTTATCATCTTTTTAACTTTAACTTACCTTCCCATGTCTGAAATCTTAACTATTTGTTTTATTTCCTGAGGAAGCCACATGATGTGCTGAAAGCTAGAGAACAAAGTAAGTACAAAACTGGTCTTTATTACTTAGTGATAACTGACATGTTTATTCACTATTTAATATTATAAATAGCATATTTTATCTTATTACAAGTGATGATTTTAAGTCACCTAGTTAGACCAAATGGACTTGGAAGTATAATCCGGTGTTGTGAATTACGTATGTTGTTGAAACAGTCTGTGAAATGTCACATCTTGTAAAAACAAGGAATGTGCTGTTTATAAAATTAAATTGTGAATAAAAAATGCATTTTCCAATACAAGGCGGCTTAATACAGTATATTGTGTCATAATTAACAAGCGTTTATAACACATAAGCAATGCACACAATTAAGCAGAATTGACATGTTAGCAGAGCTTAGTAAATTCTCAAACTAAATCAGAATTGTGAAAACAGCGAAATATTCAATAATAACTATACTTTTTTAAAAATCTCACTAAACCAATTCTTTTACATCCACATTTTTTTATTTCCTTCATTTTCACAAAATATTTTAAATTGTATTAAAATAACAAAGATTGTGAAAATTAGAACTGGTATTATGTGCAAGTGTTCTACGAACTTGGCCATCAAATAAATTTGCAGCTTTAAACTATCTTACAATGTCTATTTCAGATATGCTGCAAATAGCTCACCCAAAATTTTCAGTTTCTCTGGTAGTTATTTCAACAACAGCTTATCTATTGTGGTTGAAATATACAAGTCTTTATTCTTGGATTCCTGTATAAAAGATCCTTCTTTATCACCTAATGTCTTACACAGTCAGCATATTATAATGAAATGAAAAAATAAAAACAGAAGTGCTACAATTGGATTTATTTTCAAAAGTGTTTACGTACTATATAATTATGTTGGTGGTGCAAGGTATAAGGACATTATTAACAATATATGTGTAGGTGAAAATTTAATTTTTCCTTAATTGTATGTGCAAATTGAATTTATGCCTTTTGCTTCCATAATGTTTACGAGTTGTATCTTGCTATCCGTTGCCATTTCAGAAAGATGATCCTTTCCTGATAATCATGCCAGAGCAGATGGACCTCCCTACATATTTATGGAGAACTGAACCAGTTACACAGATACAAATTAGTCCAAGCAAGTTCAATAGGTCTCCAACATGTTTCTAGAGACAGTTAAATAAGCTCTGTGCACTGGTACATATATATACTTTCATCTTTGAGAACTCTAGAAACCATAAAAAAAAAAAATGCAGCACATCCAGAAGATTCATTCAACCTTTACATTTTATCACAATGAAAATTTTTAATCTGCATTTGTGGTGAGAGATTTTGTTTCTTCAGTGTTAGAGCTCATTCTATATTACAAAACTACTGCAAGTCATTTTTCTTACAGATTCCACAACCACATCAACTTTTGAAAGGAGTTTCAATTGGTTTAAGAATCCATGCTTTGCCACATGACATGAATATTTTTTTTCATAGAAACCTAAAACAATTAATTTCTCACTAAACCAAGCAAGAAAAATACAAATATAAAAATGTTAAAAGCATTATCCGAGTTAATGTGTTACTGATTCACAATTATCTGGCCAATGGTTAATACCACAGCTATTTGAAATGTTATTTGTAATGCTATTACAAATATACCACAGCATTTCGTTACAACATTGACAATTAAATACACACAATAAATAAGCCAATGGTACAATAGATGCAGGAATAACAATGGCATCATATAAGAATACTAGTGTTGACTGAAGTTCCATATTAAAACTCATCATAAATAAATGCTAGATACATATTTCTATAAAATGACATTTAGGTGTTATAATGGTGAAAAAAAATGCAATTTGATTTCAAAATGATAATTATAACACACAATTAAAATTTCCATTCAATAGTACATTCATAATCTTCACCCATATGAAATGGAAGGAAGCACAACTTTAGGGTTCCATGTCTTTTTGATATATGTAAACACACAACAGCATGCAGAAAACCTCTGCTTAACATGAATCATCAACAGTGCTTTCAAATAGTTATTAAGCACTAAAGTTCTGGGTAATTCTCAGCAAGTACAATGGCAGCAGAAAGAAATCCTGCCTTTTAAATACATATATATCAAGGAATAATTTGTTACTTTTATGTATATCAGATATTTATACATTAGCAAACTATAAATGAGGAAATAAATCAAGATATTTTATGTCTGGAGCTAAACTTCTCCAATGCATATACAATGTATTGATTCCTATTAACATTGCAAGATTAAGTCCAACAAAAAGTTTTTTTTTAAAAATAGAGTTTTCCGATACCTCCAAAAATTTGCCTTTGGTAGTCCTGATGAAGGATAAAAAATGTTATTAGGAAAATCCTTAACTTCATGTTACTATCCTAACTTAAAGTTTTGAAATTTTTTCAAAACTGCACTGAACTGGAATTTTCCCCCAGTCTTTGGTGGCACCTTGTGGGTTGTAACTAGCTGATTCATGCATAGGTTGATGTGTTTTCTCCTTATTTAGACCTTTTGGTGTGTTTCATGCCTTTTACAAATCACAGTCAGTTCTAAAAACTTGGAGAAATTGACAGAAATAGTGCAAGAAATTTCAGTGCCAGTAAGACTGTGAGAGTGCAGATGGTAGTGCAGTGAGGCAAAATAGGTAGCTGGGTGTGTGCAGTGTGCAAAAGGGGGGGGGGGGGCAGAGAATGACCACAGTGCACACCCGGCTACTTACTTTGCCACACTACCGTACCATCTGGACTCCCACAGTCTCACCAGAGCTGATCTATTTGTGCGATGTGTGAGGGGGGGGATCCCCATTGGGATTGATGTAATTATGTATGAATTGATCTGTTAAAACTCAATGGTGCCACCAAAGATGGGAGAAAAATTCCTCAATTTAGTGCAATTTTACCAAAATTTCAAAACTTTAAGCCAGATAAATGATTTGGCTAATAACCTTTTTGATCCTTCATCAAAACTGTTAAATGCAACTTTTTGGATGGAAAAATCAAATTGAAAAAAGTACTTTTGGGTCCATCCGTACCAAATGAGCAAGCACTGTTTTCTTGATCATTTTCTTTAAAAAATCATTTCTTTGCTGTTGTAACCCTTATGCAAGGGTAGCTCAAAACAGCCATTCTGCCTTCCTTATATGACTTTGTTTTAAAATGGTGGCTATTTTTGTTTCATGTCTTCTGGCAGTTATGGCCTTTACACACAGTTGTGATAAATTTGATAACTCGGCTAAGAAATATGATAGAAAGCTGGTGTAAAAAACATTAATTTCAGTACATTTCAAGCTACATTTTATGTCCTGTACATTTTATTACCATCTCTATTGCAAATGGCTTTAATTTAGGGTCAAAACTGATATTTGCTTTTCAACAAATATCAAGATTTTTTTCAGCAGGAAGGAACCATAATATCAGATCTATATGTTTTTTTTAGAAGAAAGATATACATCCAAAGTTTTAGCAGAAAATATTTACGCTCTGTTACTGTTTTTTTCTTTTAGTTATAGTTTTGAAAATGCTAGTTTTTCATTTTGTCAAAATTTGAGCCCCAATATCTCTGATGGGAACCTAATAAAAATTTGATATTTACAGAATAAAGAGTACTTAGTAAGGGGTGTTTGAAAAAAAAAAAATAGAGTTTAATATTCCATGGATAAGAAAGTTACAACAGGGAGATATTGATCGAAAAGTATAATGTACCAGACCCTGCTCACAATCTCAATTAGTATCTCTTGCCCAATGTGAACTTAAAAGAACTTCAGCCCATAAAGTACAATTGCTTTTCAAATCTTCAAAGCCAAATCCTCTGAACTGAAATTCATTTAAATCTAAATTTGATTATCTTTAATAACGCAGAAACATGTATTCCAGAATGATTTTCAACTTTTAATATCTCGTAATGTTCCAAGAATTTGTGTAATTTTCAAGCATATAACTTCAGGTTTGTGGCATAAATCAAAGACACATTTAGACAAAATTTATTTTCCTTTCTTCCTGTTTTCCTTTTCTTGGCATTGCTACAGATTAGCAAATACAAATTGTTGTCTGTTTTACGTAGCTCCTTTCTATCATTGCTAGAGTGGATATGAGAAAACAGAGGAAAGATAACAATGTAGCATTTTTCTTGTGTGTGTGTTGGTGTAAAGAGTTGAGTCCATATGTGCGAATTCAGAAGGGCTTCTGTAGCAGTCAGTGGAAAAAATATGATAAAAGAAGATTTTTATGTCAAAATTCTGTGCATTGCTGATTTTGGAAAGGGGGACAGTGGCGACATCTTACTACCAAGATCCTGAGATCAGCATCATGCTCTTCTAACTGAGGTAAGGTTATTTACGACCACAATTTACTATCTTGTAGATGCAAGTTGTCATAGTCTGTACTAATCTAAAACATATTAACGGTACTATAAAATGTGATTGTCATTATCGACCTATCCACTATTTACACTATCCACAACGATCTCAATAGCCTATCACACATACACATTCAAATGCCTTCAAATTGGCAAATGTTGTGAAGATGCAGCTGAAACCGGGAAAATAGCATTGAACTGACCTGGTTAACCTTTAACCCTTTCGAGGCGGATGACTAAATATTTGTCATGCATGGAAATTCTGGGGCTCATTCTAAGCAAAATGTAACATGTTGGAAAATGTTTTTAAAAAAAGTTATAATAACACGATAAATGCCAACGAGGGCTCGTTTTATTCAGAATTTCCAAGGCTTTCGTTCGGTAAGGTAAACATGTCGATGTGTACCCATTTTTGGAAGCAACAGACAGAGGAATTTCAATTATTTTTTCATTTTTTTAAATTTTTTTTTTTTTAAAGTTTGGTTAGCTCCCATTCGGTAGCACTCATCGATCTGGGCAAACCACCACTTGTCGCTGATTGCCCCAAGTTATGTAATGGTGAATACATACTATCAAAACGATAATACAAATAGTAACTTTTTTAAAAAAAAGAAGAAGAAAACTCAAGATCAAGGAGAATGTTTATCACAACTGACCGGAAACTCCATCAGAAATTTGCCCATCGACCTGAACTGAAAGCTTGAAAAGGAGTAGGATTCTTCGCAAGGGCACGAACTCTTACACCTGGCTGTCCAGAGAAAGGAAAACATTTGCCCCCCCCTTCACTTCTTCCCACTGCACTGAACTCGCATCACCACTTTTTCATTCTCCTCTAACTCTTCTTCATCTTCCCCCCTTCCTCTTCTGGTTCTTCTTGATCATCTTCTGCCACACCCTTATATCATCTTCTGAACCACCCTGTATATCTTAAACTTCTGTATCTTCCCCCGTGTCAAACCCCTCCTCCAACAAGTCACAAATTTCTCCTGACTGAAGAGATGCCATCACAAAAGACACTTTCTTCTCAAGACAAGGTTACAAAAACACTCACGTTCATAGCCCAATAACAAGAGAATGATTTTTGCAGCCAAACTCCTTGCCTGCAAGTGCGTATTACATTTCACCCACGCCTCTCCCCTCCCCCGAAGACTGTAGCCACCTGTGCAGCACAGATGCTGCGAAAAGCACTCTCGAATAACGCTATACAGAAAGGCTTCCTCCCCCTCCCACTTCCTGCCTGTTGCCAAGTGGAAAACACAGGACAAACAAAGCTCTAATCCTTTCTTCCTTCCAGAGCCAAATTTACTGCGTAGAAATGACGCTTGTTTAGAACTTGAAAGACAGAGCCCTTTAACTTGTAAAGCCTTGAAAAACATGAGGGCTTTTGTTGTGTCTTAACAATCTGCCTGGCAACACGACAATGACGTCAGAGTCTACCTGGCGATGATGGCAGATGTGAGGTGGATGCTTGGAGATTAAAGCCAAAAAGATTCAGTGTTTTTTTCTTATTCGGTTTCCTGTTTATTGTACATTTATTATGAAGATATGTATTTGCCGAAATATTCGTCAACCGTCCTTCAGTTACTTTTGTCATCTGGAGGCTCTGCCTCGAAAGGGTTAATCAGCCAATGGACCCCTACGGGACCATCAACAATGTAGGCCTAGTCCACCGATGGTCCCACGGGACCATCGTGCTGATTAAAGAATTCATGTGCTTTTAAGAACTTCATACTAGTATGTGAGGTTGTAAACACTGACAGATGTTCAGATAAAACTTTGAAAAGTCATGTGGAAGAAAACCCACCCACCCAGGACCCCCCTCCCCTCAGACTCCAAAGTTATGTATGGAAGATGGTGCAAATTTTAAATTCGTACACTTATTTGACGAAAATGTTATAACTCTTAGACTATTTGACCAATCTACTTCGGGTAACTTTTGATTTGCAGCTAGAACATCGGGGCATGCAACCGTGCAGAAATTAAAATGCCAAAGGCAATAAGAGGGGTTGCGTGGGGCACGGGCCACAACTTTCAATGAAAAATCATAAAAATAGGGACTTTGCCCCCTCTTCCCCTGCTATTTTGAGAAGGGGAGACAAACTTTAGCCTTATTTTCAAAGAATGGTCCTTTCTCAACCGAATGAAAGTCATTTCTTGTTCCTGGGTTCATTACATTATAGAATATGTGAAAAAACTCCACAGTTTTATGATTTTTTTCATTGAAAGTTGGGGGCCACGGCCCACCCAACACCTCTTATTGGCTTTGGCGTTTTGATTTCTCCACGGTTGCATGCCCTGATGTTTTAGCTGCAAAACAAAAGTTAGCCGTAGTAGATTGCTCAACTAGTCTTCGAGATATGTTTTTTTCTGAAATAAGTGTAAAAATTTAAAAATCGCACACAAAGGCTGCGGCCAAAGAGGGGTTACTTTCTAAAACCCGCTCGGCAGGTTAAAGGTTAAGATATTCTCTTCAACAAATATCATGGAAATCCTAGGACACTTAACTAACTCTTCAGCTTTCTTAAACCCAAAGTTCCATCTGTCCCTATCCTGGGAAAGATCAATCCAATCTTTTACATCGTTACCAATTTCCTTTAGGTCCTACTACACTTAAATAACCCAATAACACATTCACAGACTTGAAGGAATACACTAGTTTTGGAATTATGTAGATTATCCACTGTAGAATTGCAACCTAATTGGCTTCCCATTAAATGATTAAAAGTTGTCAGGTAATGTATTTTTATGTTATACTTACAAATTGAAATACTATTCGCATCATCATACATTCTCAGGAACAAATTAAAAATAACAGAAATCTACCTTTCCCACAATATAGAATTATTTATAAGAAATTAGAATTTCTTACCAAATGTTAGAGTGGTGGTGTTCTATGATATATTCTGGCAAATGGATCATATCCTAATAGCCATTAAATGCATGTAAAAGGCAATAAGAACAGAGGAGGTTATGCAACCAATACGATTTCTGAAACTTTCACTTTGCCATGGGTTAGCAGAACTAAACCAGCCACAGTTCAAGACAAATGCTCTGTGCTGAACAGTTACTTTCCTGCAAGTAGCATCATAAAATATTGCTCCATAGGCTGGCAGAACTGGGCTATTTTTATGTTTGCCTGTGTAGAATTGTAGAAGTACTCAGAAAATAGTGAGTTTGTTTAAAACATGAAGAGCTAAATGTACAGTGATTGAACCATAAACTTTAATATATCTTGTTTAAATTTGAAAAAATCTTCCGTCAGTTAGTTGCTGCTGCCTCTTGTCAAAGCAAAGCATTCCATTACTGAAGCAAAGCATTCCATTACTGGTTCCAATGTGCCAATTCTGAACAAAATCCACACATCAAAAATCAGCCTTGTCATATGTCTAGATAACAGCCCTACAAGTATTTTGCTGAACATATTCATAGATTCTCACAGATAAAGGAATCATAATAATAAAATAACTGTAATTTTATCATGAAATCCACTCTGACACACAATATTGGCTCAGAATTAATTAAAATTATGCATTTTTCTACACATACCAAGATGTTTGAATTCCATGACACAGAGACCCCACTCATTTTGACAAATCAAATGACTACTTTTCAAGGATTTCCAGGCATTTTGAAATGCATTTTTTGGCCACTCTGAAATGTTTTAAGATATTACAACGCTGCTTACCTAACAATATAAAAGCAGTGGCTCCAGCTGCAGGAGACAGCTTGAAGAAAATATACAATCTACTTTCAAGATAGTTTCTCACAAATGTCATTTTCTATGCCTTTAAAACTCTCAAATTAGTTTCTTCAAACTTCCATCCAAAATAATTTTCAGTATTTCAAATGTATTCCTCATCCATCTGTGCAAAGTGTGAAAATTATTACATGTTGGTGACAAATTCTCAGACTTTTTCAGGAGTTCTTCACTGACAGGTTAAATTTCCTGAAATTTCCAGGTTTGATTTATTTGAGTTTGATTTTAAGTCCACTTTATACACAGACATGCTAATCGGGACTGGACCTACAGTTTGAAGTGGAATCCGAAGCCCTATGTGCCTCCTGATTACGAGGAAATGATGTTCTGAAATTTCCATATACTCGAAGTAATTGGAAAGTCTGTAATAGTTTGTATTTTGTATACTCTGTAGGATACTGTGATTAGGCAAAAGTACTGACTAATAGCTATAAGACACTATCAGCCCAGCACTACTAAAAATCGACTGCCTGAGTTTTGCTTTCTGGACTTACAGTTTAAAGTAGTATCCAAACCACTATGTGCCTCCACTGGTTATCAAACCTGGGAACCCTTGATTACAAGGGGGCGGCATTACCAGGGAAGCACTACTAAAAATCAGATTGGTACTTCAATTAGAAGTAATAAATAACATTGTACTCACTCATCTGCTGCAAGGTTGCCAGCTCACTCTTCTTCTTCTTCCCCTGCTTTGCTGGTGTGGTTGCAGTTGGTTGCGAGACTGAGGGGGCGGCTGCCTGCTGCTGGGAGGCAACTGCCTTTTCCATCTTCTCCACCTTCTCGGCCTTTGCACCTTTCTCGGGGGTCTTTGCTTTCTCCTCTGAGGGTGAAGGAGAAGAGCGTGCCTGTTCTCCTCCCTCTGCTTTGTCTTTGCCGGCTTCAGGTATTGAAGGAGGTATGGCAGCTTGTTTAAGAACACTTTCACTGATTTTCAAATCTTCCAGCTGCAACTCTCTCTGCAAGGAAGGAAAAAATCATTATTAATATGCTTCCATACGTGAAATCGTGATTAGTAAAATGTACTGAAAACATTTTTTTTACCACAGCTTTCAATCAATTTTCTTAGCTGAGCTATCATAATTATTGCAACTGTCAGCGAAGGCCAAAAATACCCGAAGTCATGAAACAAAAAAAAAATTGCCAGCATTTTTAAACAAAGTCAAGTTTTAGAAAAATAATGCATGCTTTGAACTACCCCTGCATGTGTGTTAGTACAACAAAAATATTGAAAATTTTAGAAGTGGTCAACCAATGCTGGAACACACTGTATGGACTGACCCATATGCATTCTGGACAAAAATTCTGGTCTTTGTACAATTTCTGTGAACTAAAAATGGATGAACATCAAAGTAATGCTTCTCTCACTTATTCAACATTTCTAACAATATTTTGTGTACTCATACTAGTGGTAATTTGTGAGCATTTTAGGGCCATTTGTCAAAAATATAGCTGTATGCCAGTGGAAAATTGGTTCATATGCCCTATACTGAAACCTGTGATATTTTTACTAGGAAAAATATTACTATGAAAAATATTACCTTCCTGATTTTTTAATATGTTTGACATGTATTTATTATGCTGTGTAACAATTTTCATTGTAGTAAAACCCTATCAAACAATTACCCAAAGTGGAGTGTTTTTTCATCACAACATATTACTTTATTTACAGATTTTTCTACTTTCTGGGTAGGTAAGAGTGGTAATATAGATATTTTCTGTTAGGACTGTTCTTCTGCTCTCGAACTATACCTAAATCATCAAAATACTCCACATAGTTTCCGAGATATGACATGATGTGTGTCACATGGTGCGTTCGTTCGTCCACCCAATTTATGAAAATCTTCAAATTTTAAAAAATTTATAACTTTCAAAATATTTGTTGGACAAGTCTAATATTATATATGGGGGTCATATTAGACCAAGTATCTATCAGTAAAAAAAATATGAAGCGAATTCATGACTATGAAGCAACCTGCTCTGGGTGATTTCATGTTTACTAGAAAACACCTTTCTATATAAAAAAAAAATCACGTATCTATACGTATGGTGCCAAAAACCATACAAGCAATATTAAGTGTGTTTTGTAAAAAAAAATCATCAAAAATGTTGGGTTTTTTTTTAAACAAAAATCACGATTTTTGTCCACCCTGGTTAGGGGTTCAAAACAGGTTAAAAGCTTAAAACCTATTTACACCAGGAAGTTAAATCTGGCTAGCATCTTCTTATGGTACATATCTGCACATTAGTCTTTTTGTGATGCTGATAACATAGTGTAAAGCTCAAGCTTTCTAAATTCAGATTTTGTAATTGGTACCATTCTATTCTGTGCAGAATTTGATGGGTTTGAAAATATCAATTTTATGCTAGTAGTACAGAATTTTATCATCAGATGTAGGTAACATGTATCCAAGTACAATGGCAGGATTAAGATGTTTTTTTAAACCAAAGGAATACTTATACTTTACTTGGATATGGAAGTCCCCTGAATTTTCAAGCTATGCTAATTGTTATAGTGTAACAACAGAGCTTGTCAAATTACCATTTCCATTTACAACTTAAATAAGAATCCTTCCAGGCAACTCAACAGTGTTACCATCTACAGTATGGTACCAAATTGTAACAGTACAACCAAACCAGAAACTTCAATGGCTGGATCATGAGTCAATCTTTCAGCATACTTAATCACTCACTGTGGCTTGTAACTCCTAATTCTGTGCTTTGCAAGATATCAGTGGATAACAATGTATAGGTATCAGAAAGTATCAGTTAGTCTGGATATCCTGAAAATTATACAAACTACTTATGCAAAAAATATTGGGGGAGAAATGGATTTTGTAATAAAATGCTTATATCATGTGAAGTTATGGATATTTTAAAGCAACACTTTGGTATATTTATACAATATAATTCCAATGAAAAAAAATAATTGATAAATATTCTGAACTACTTTGATATCGATTAATTTTACTTCGCTTCTCGTGCCACTTTTTGGCTAATTTGCGAAGATGGGGATGAGTAATATGATGAAATTGATGAATGGATACTCACAAACATCCATGCCCAAGGCCACGATTCAAACCCGGGACCCCCGGAATCGTAGAGTGATGTGCTAACCACTCTGCCATGGGGGCCGGCAACTACTTTGATATGTTACAATTTTGAAGTATCGGAATTGGTAAAAGCATTGTCATTGGTATCAATGTCGGTTTAAAGTGGTAGCAGTTCAGCTCGAATTTTATAAGGAACTTTAAAACTCTTTCAAAAATAATGTTACTGCTACTTTATGCAAGTTACACATTACAAACAATATAGAGAGATTAAGGGACTTTAACTGAGCCATAGAAAGTACACACCCCACAGTGCCTTAGTGGCATGGAGGAAAGGCTGGTAATATTACTTCCAAGACTTCATGGACACCATGGAAAAGTCTGTCGAGGGTCTGTAAATCACAGATTAAGAACCACTAAGTACTATTACAGTTGTTGAATCAATCCTGGCAACACAGTACTAACACAATTACCAGAAAGTAACAACTTCCATTACATTACTTATGAACTCATGAGAAAATACATGCAATTCCTGTCTCAAAATTTCAAAAGAAGTCCTATTTCCAGAACTTTCACTACGTATTCCAGCAGTTTATATAATCAACGAATGGGTTGAAAGTAGGGTGCAAGGTAAAATGATTAAAAATTTAAATAAAATAGGATACATGGGGAATGACAGCAAACTGAAAGATGTTTGGTCATAAACGGTACAGATAAATCTTACTACAAGTGCATGTGGCACCATCCGAACAACACTAAGCCAGTTCCTGTTGTTGATGTATATCTGTTGTTTCCTCTATACTTTATTTTTCTTATTGTGGAATGGTAGTTGTGCAAACACTCAAGAAAGTGTCATAGTTTACCCTTTAAAATCAGCAATGTGCAAAATGAATTAAATCATAGTTAATATGAACTTACACTCTGCCTTCGTTTCATTATTAGGTCATCTTTTGGTTGGATTTGCTCAAAGCGATTGACTGCGTGAGTATCACTCTCCACTGTAGGACACTGTTCATCTTTATTCAGTAAGATTGGTTTCATCCTCTCCTTTTTCTTTTTCTTTTTATTATCCTCCTGCACAAAAAATAGGGAAAAAACTTGTAATTTTTTTTCTAGGTGAAATATCACGTAAGAAATCATGTTGCTTACCGGGTAGTGTACAATTGGTAACACATGTAACGGATTAATAAATTCCCACCTAAAAATGCATTTCACCATTTTGTTCACACTCTTAACACACACACACACAACTACACATAGAATAGTGAATTGTTGTTTACAACTTCATACTGTACTAGCATGAATCGCAATTGACATGCAAAAGATAACTGAATTCATATGATGCATTAACTCAAAATTTTTTTTCATTTCAGATCTTTAAGGACCTGTATAATTAAGGAGCAGTATAATTTGAAAATGGCACCTGCACGAAAACACAGTGTGTTACATATTTACTGAAACTAGGTGCAGAGAAACTTCAAGATACAGAACAGGAAGACACCACTCTCTCATTCAGCCATATGAAAGTGATACATGAACTTCATGCAAGGATGTGAAGCATCATGTAAGCTGCCCTACAGTGAGCATATTAAATGCAAATGAGTATCTTTCCAGCATTTGCCACAAAAGTCTCTTCGGAGGACCTTACAAGAGTAGAAAATTCCTCATACAACAACACACAACATACTCCTAAAATGCCTTAATTTGTAAAGGTATGGGATTAAACCTGATGATAAGACCAAACATATGCTGAGGGCATTCTTGCATGTTTGGAGAGGACAACAATTGTCTAAACAAGCTGGTGTTTTCTGATGGTATCCCTCTTCATGTGTGCAGAAAAGTCAACAAACATAATGTTTGCATCAGGGAATCAACCAATCCACATACTGTGAGGTGGGAGTTAACGTGTGACGATATTTGCTAGTTCACTGCATTATTGGACCTTTCTTAAATGTTTGCAGTCCTTCTCCAGCAAGACTGTGCACCACCACATTGGGCCAGGATAATAAGAAATGTCCTGGAGACTTTTCAAGCATGTTGGATCGGTAGAGCTGGTCTGATTGCCTGGCCTCCTAGGTCCTCTGGTATTACACTCCTGGACTTCTTTTGTACAAGCTACAGCAAGTATGGACAAAGTTGAAACACCATGTAAGTATTGTATGTGCAAACAGTAGTGCATGTGTCGAAGTGAACTTCATACAAAAAAAAAATTGAGTTGATGCATCATATGAACCAAAGTATGCTTCCATATGTCAATTACAATTCTTGTTACTAAAATGTGAAATTGTAAACAAGCATGAAAACAATGGTGGGAAGGGGTCATCCTAATACTCATCAATCCTCCCCTCAAACTGCATAAAACTCAGCGACTGACAACAAAAATTATCTTGGTAACCATACTTTTTCAATTTTATAAAAATTTAACCTGTTATTTCTCATTTCTTAAGCTTACTTTCTTTCAAATTTGCACCAACACACAGAAAATTCATGAAATAACATACAGTTCTCAACATAATTAAGACAGAAGGAACAGCATGAAAAAATATGCAAGTGAAAAGAAACAGCAATCGCTTATTAGGCACTTCCACAACATTTGTAAGCTACATGTGATGTGATTGCTCATTATGAGTGTCGCATGTAGCACAATCCTGTTAGCTTGAATACTAAGTAGTATTTCTAAATATGTACATGCCGCAGGTACATACCAAAACATAATAATTAGAGATGGGCCTGAATGAAATTTCTGCTGATATCGATATAAAGTGCTAAAAAAATTAACGATATGGATAACATATATTCTACCAACTGCAATTACCCATATAGAATGTTAATGCTTCATTCACCACCTTAATTCATGGATTTATGCAGGTGACTGCAATGTGGTGTCACATAGGGAAACAAACTGTGTATGGATTTCTGAAGTTAGGTTTCTTACTACAGGAAGTTTTTAATCTTCCTTGTTAGTAAAACTTGATTCCTAGGTGTGTGCCGCTATTCATATGTAAACTTTTCTCTTCTTGCTAATGCCAATAAATTGCAGATATAAAATCTACATACACAAATATTCTACCAATTTGAATATAGAGGTGTAATCTTTTTTCATAGAACATGAATGGTTCATTAACCTCTTTAAGTAAGTAACCAAATGACTGAAAGTGGTTTCACGTTTGAATAAGCAACTGTGTATTTACATTCATAAAAATTATAACAAAATAGCAAGATTTTGCATTCAGTTACAGGGTATTTATAAATATATCAGACTGGCAAAAAATGTTGTTAATTTTACTGATAAACCAATACACTGATTTGTATTCCTTTGATTGTGTTCCAACTTACATATTTTCAGTTCTAAGCAAGTGCAGAGAAAGTATGTGGCAACAGACAAAATTGGAATTGTAGATTTCCTGGCGACATGATTCAAACAAGTGTTCTTGGGTTACCAGCTCAGTTAAGTTGATGTTGGCTTCCAACGTTTCGAGTATACATTGCTCTCATCATCAGGGAATATGGAAAAGAAGGCCAGTGTAGGGTTAAATATACGAAGCCCTGAAGGACACGCCGCATCTGCCAACCTGCTTCTACAGATATGTGGATGACACACTCGTTGTTTGGCCACATGGACGACCGGCTTTACAGTTTCCTGAAATTCCTTAACAACCACCATTCAAACATCAAGTTTACTATGGAGATAGAGGCTGCCTCCCTTTCCTGGACCTTCTAATCTGCCAAAAACCAGATGGAACACTCGGACATAGTGTATCAGGGTGGCTACAAACAAGCAGAAATGAAATTCCCCGACTTTTCCAGGTTTTCCAGGACGAAATTTACATTTTTCCCTGACAATTATAAACTAAGTAAAATAAATTACTACTGATATTCTTGTTTTATTTATGCCTAACCGGTAGGGATCTTGATTTTTCGTTATTTTTTCTAAATTGGTGCCATTCTCTCCCCCCTCACATTTTCATTTTAGTGCATTTCTGGGGAATATACCTAAATTTATACTTTCATGGTGTTTTTAAAGTACTGTTTCAAATTTTAGGTCTCTTTGTGAGAGTTTGATACCTTGGAAGTTATTTTCCATACCATTTTTTAATTTTAAGATAATGGTTTTAGATAAGGGGATTTTTCCCGATATACACAGTGCGGCAATTTGAAATTGAGACTGACTTTTTTCCCTCTGTAGGTGGCACCACTGTGCAAGCATTCTGTGATGGGAACAAGTTAGGGGTAACCTTGGGTGACATTGCCACATGTGGCATTGTTGAGTGTGGGCACGTGTCATGAAAGTGCATTGTGATTTTAACATGGAACAAAGAGCAAACATCATGTTTTGTGCATGCCTGGGTAAAGCTGCTATGGAAACAATTCACATGTTGCAGCAAAGTGTATGGGGACAATTGTTTATCCCGTACGCATGTATTTGAATGGCACAGGTGTTTCAATGAAGGATGGGATTCAATTGAACATAATGAGTATCCGGTGCAGCAAGGATGGTGAGAATACCGGAATTTGTTCAGAAAATTAGAACAATCATTCCTAAAGACCGAAATTACAGACAGACTTTTACTGCTGTATTTTATCTTGAGGTTATGAAACGTTTGATGCAAAGAATAACACATGTGATGCCCGAGTATCGGGATGATGGCAGCTGATGTCTGCTTCATGACAATGCCCCAAGTCACAAGGCTGTGATTGAGAAGGACTTTTTGACCCAAAAGGGAATCCGTATATTGTCACATCCTGCCTATTCAGCAAATCTGACCCTGTGTTATTATTTTCTATTTGCCTAAACTAAAATCTGCACTCAAAGGTTTGTACTTTGATGACGTACCGACCATCAAGAGTGCTATGACAAGGATTTTAAACAGCATTACACAAAACGAATTCCAGCAATCCTTCCACTGATAGGCAGGGCACAATGATATGGGGATACAGGAGGGTCTTACTTTGAATGATTCCAGGTAAGTAACTTTCTATGAACAATTGTTTATTTTTACAGTATCAGTCTCAATTTCAAATTGCCGCACTGTGTATACTGAAGGGTGCATAATGGCCATACTTGGCGGTGCACCCAACATTCTAAATCAATCAATCAATCTCACATGACAGATACCGATATGTTGGCACCAAAAATTGGCATCATTATTATTATTTTTTCTTCCAAAATTTGTGTATTTATATTATAACATTTTCCTGGCAAATATACCAAAACGTACACTTCCATTGTGCTTTTAAACTATCATTTTCAATTGTAGGTCACATTGTCTACATATTTTCGTGACAGTTTGAAATGTTCGAACCGATTTTTAAGGAAGTAATTTTCCATTATTTCTCGCTCTACAAATGCTGATCTTACGACTCCCCTGTGGCGGTAGAGACACACTCTTATCTCCTGTCAGAACCCCACCACTTTGCTCTGTGGGGCAAATTGTTCTGATAGAAGTTAAAAAATCATGGGAAATATGTGATTTAATGTGTATATCAGAATTTTTCCATGTATAAACTGCATTATAGTTTTCTATTGGATAAAAATGTTGCAAAACTTGCACGTTCTATACACACAAATATGGCACATTTTGTTTCCCTATAAGTATAAAAAAATACAAGAATGTTAGATTTTAAGGTATTTTTTTCTTTGTTTAAGTACAGTTCTTAAAATTGGTTAAAAATGCCAACAATTGCCACAGTGGTATGCTCCCCCCTCCATCCCCTCTATTTGTTGACAGTCCTGTCCCCTTACTACTACCATACAGACAAGAAAAAATGATAATTCAATGCATTTTGCACGTAATATTTAGAGGCTTATCATTTTTTCTGTCTCTCCGGAAATTTCTCTCTCTCTCTCCTCCCCACCTCCCATCACTAGTTTCTGGCACTGTAATTGTGTTGTGCATAAAACAGACCTAAAAGTTGATGCTCAGACTTAGCAACAAGATTTCCTGTTCCCATGTAGTGCTTCATACATCTTTCAAAGCGAACGCATGACAATCCATTCTATCGCATAAAAAAAAAAGTAAATCAAGACAAAATTCCCCGACTTTTCCCAGTTTTCCAGGTCTGTCGCCACCCTGTGTATATAGAAAACCCACTCACACCAACCTCTACCTTAATTCCCACAGTTTCCACCACAAGGCTTAACGTCTTACGGTTCTAAACACAATAGCCCACAGAGCAGTAAACATTTCGGACGAAGAAAACCTACATTCTGAACTAAACCATCTTAGAACTACGCTACAACAGAATGGCTACAACATCAGTGACATCAACAGAGCAATCAACAAGGCAGTGACATCTCAGCGCAAACCGACCCTGGACAACAGTGTGGTCCTAAAAAGGGCAGATTCTTCACCACCCAGACCGGCAGACAATGGGGATGTGGTTTCTTCACCACACAGACACCCCCCGCTGCTGGCAGCAACACAGAAAAACATCCCACTACAACAGTTTTACCTTTTATTGGGCACACCTCTGGCAAATTGAGTAGAATTCTTGCAAGACACTGAGTAAAGACCATCCACAGACCACCACTCAAGATCAAACCCCTTCTCTGCTCAGTCAAGGATAATCTGGAGCTCCGGGTCCCAGGAGTATACTGTATACCATGCGAGTGTGGGACACCATATAGGCCAAACATGATGCACAATTGAACAAAGATGCAATGAACATCAGTGCAACATCACAGAAGGACACAGGGTTTTATTTACCAACATTAAAATAATAGCCAAATGTGCCAGTTACGGGGACCAGCAAGTCAAAGTAGCCATAGTCATACAATGGGAAAGCACCAATCTCAACAGGGACGTGGGACTCCAGCTCAGTCACCCCTGGAACTTGCTCCTCCATAAAAACAAAGCTCCAGTCAATAAGAACACCAGGATCCAGAGCAACCCAATAAGAAGACAGAGCCTAAACTACGCCCCATAATAGACATATATTTAACCCTACACTGGTCTCCTCTTCCATATTCCCTGATGATAAGAGGAATGTATGCGCTCGAAACGTTGGAAGCCAACATCGACTTAACCTGGCTGGTAACCCGAGAACACTTGTTCGGAACAGGTAAAATGTCGCTTGATATTATATGTCAACATAACCACATGAGATTTTTTTTTTTTTTTTTTTTGTTAGAACTGATCTGAAGTCCTTCCTTTAGTAATAACAGAAAAACTAACCTTCAATTTATTTGTGGCGTAATGCTACTGGTCATCTTGAGTGCAATGGGTATAAATATTTATAGTTTTACATATGCTAAGTTGCCAAAACTGGCAGGACATGAGAAACACTGCATCTGCAACCATTTTTCGTGGTTTGGGCTAGGCCTATAGGTTTATCTGAATCTATATATTCACAAAAAATTTAGGACACCTTTCTTAAAACAGAACTGGGAGCCCTTAGTTACAATGTGACAGCATTAGCCATTGTATCTTTAGACATACTTCAATCTTGAAGCTTCCATTTTACACAAGTTCCTCTGCAGAAATACACTAAGCATAACAAAAAGAAGGAAGCAAATGAAGAAAGACTAAAAACTGACCACAGAAGAGTTAATATTTGCTCTTAAAGCATATTAAGGAGAAACAAGAATATTTTTTTCAAGCTAATATGCATGTTAGTGGTTATTTAAGGCACAAAGCTAGATCAATTCATTATACTACACTTCAGTGAAATGAAATTCTACAAAACTATGACACAAAGACAGCAGAGGGTTACATTGATCAACTTACACTTAACTTCCATAGTCAAAGTGGCAATACAAGTGATTGGGATCAGAAGATTCTTTTCTACACTCACTAGATCATTGTGCCGGTTGTTTATTTATCAGGCATTGCACAACTATGTAACTGAATAAACAAATTATGTTATTTTACGTCACACTCTGCCACTTATGGCTAGTTGCGGTGACTCTCTCTCATCTGTTCATTTCCAAATTCTATAACTGCACAATTTTACTCCTTTCATCTACCTGAAGAACATGTCGACAGGGCAACCCAATGTCAGGTAGCCACTTCAATGTGTTCTGTGCATATTGCGATTCAGCAAGTAGTCTGTTTTGTGGAAAAGTTTCATCAGTTTTCTCAATGGTGTGATGAAAGGACTGTTAGAAATACACTGAGATGTTGCCACAGAAACTATGATGCTTGTTCAATTTTTGTCTGTGATTTTATAGAAGCATGAGTCAACAAAGAATGAGCAAAAGTAAAAGAAAAAAAAGAAAAGTATTCTGTTCTATCAGCATGAGGAGTTGGAGGACATTTTAGTGAAACTTTGCAAATGACATATTGATCTTTTTTAGACAAAGTTGAAATTTTTTTAAAAAAAATATTTTTTACTACTGAAAAGAAATGAGCTGTGTTTCCAACAGGTTTAGTCAGCATTTTCAACAATAAATATGTTGTTCTTTCATTTGATCCATAACCATAATCATCAGAAAATGTGAGAAGCACAATACCAGGTACAACTGGATTCCTCATTAACATGTGGTCATTGTAAAAACAAGTGATTTCTTTGTAATAGGTGTTAAATAACACATATGGGGCCACACTCGCATACTACTGCTACCAATAATAAAAATACTGGCACTGCATTTTATTTCATGCTGCTCCTTCTACCGAGTAACATGCTGGTTGCATGCACTACATCAAATGAGAAAGTTAATCCCACTGAATAAAGATTGGGCAAATTGCACATTAGTATCACACGCAAGAAATCAAACCAAGAAATATCTACTGCATAACAACAAGAATGCTATGAGGGTAAAAGGAGGTATAGACATTTTACCCTCTGGCAGGCAGCTTACAGATTAAAATCATTTGATATCTACCTGAGGAGGTCGATCACTTACAACTTCAGCTTCCGGCTCCTCAAAGTCAACTTTCACTTTTTCCATGGTCGAAGAGGGAACTGCTGACGGACTCACAGGTGGTGTGCCAGAACCCTGCTCACATTTCTCACGTTCCACGGATTTATCTTTGAGTTTTTTGTTAGATTTCTTTTGCTTTTTCTCTTTGACTTTCTCTTTTCCTCTGCTTAGTAGAAGATGCTCTTCTGACATCTTCCGCTGCTCGGCGATTGCTTCTTCATAGGTCTTCTCTCTCACCCCGAACACGGATATGACTAACAGCACAATGGCAGAGACAACAAAGATTCCTCCACATATCAACCCTGTCTGGAAATCCATTCCTTGTAACAAAAAATGCTGCAAAGAAAAGGAATAAGTTCAGAATGTAAGAAAATGGCTCAAACGATAACAACAAAAGTTAAAATATTTTGTAATGAACAAAATATACACACTGTGTCATCAAAATTCATATATTAAAACACTTCAATGTGGTATTAAGGAGATTTCACGTGCAGAAGTGAAATCTGACGAGTGAAATGAGATGCAGGAACAGTGATGTATTCCATGACTACATGCATTGCCTACATTTCGATTACACTGGCTTGCAGTCTACATAGAAAATGTAAACTAATTACAAAGCTGTTTTGAAGGAAAAGTGCCATTTTCGATCATGTTCATACATTTTAATTTGACAACAATTAAGTACAATAAAAGTTCTATGCCTACTGTTAGTTCTACGCTTTGTAGAAATATAACTGAAAAATGCAAACTCAACTAGGACTCAAACCTGGGTCTCGGAAGCAAACAAAATGAGAAAAAACTAGAGTTAGCTTGTTAGCTCATAGAGCAATGGCACAGTGTGCCAGAAACCTGGGTTTTAGTCTTGGTCGAGACTGTATTTCTCACTTAAATTTCTACGAAGTACATGATCTGTGTGTGTGTCAAATTGTAAAATAACCCTATGCTGGTTGGCATGTGGTTTACACAGATTACATTGTATACATGCAGAATGTAGACTATTGTTGTTTGCAGGTAAACATGCTTTACTGCACAGGTGGTCAATGTCAAAGTAGCAAGTGATACCCCCTCAAACTGCAGGTACCTTAGTAGACACTTCTCTCTCCAGTGCAGAAAAAAATATTCGTAATGCATGTCCGACAAACAACATTTGAACTGTGCCTCGTTACTGAAGTGAATTGTTCCTTAAGGTTCATCTTCAAGCGGCATGTCACTTGGATGCCAGGAAACATGTCACTTATCACTTTCATGCGAAATCTCAAAAGATGTTTTCTTCAGAACAGTACTTTGAATAGAAACTTACAAAACTGTACACAATAAATGATATATTACATTTACACATGTATAGGCCACTCTTCTGTCAACCCAAAATTTGATGGAAAATGGAGTGTGGCTTATGTTCAAGTTTACTAAATATATTTGTTTTTAAAATGAATCATTCTTCATCAACATTACATAACAGTTGGGCTGAAAAGTTTGTAGGCTGACTCATAGATGGCGTTACTAGAATTAAATCCATGTGATTTTTACTTAGTACTAACCTTCAAAAGATACGTGTATAAATTTCACAGCTGCCGGATAATTAGTTCGTGAGATATAGCATTGTGAGTGAAGCAGCTTTTGTTATTGTGAAAAAATGGATAAAAAAGAATTTCGTGTGTTAATAAAGCATTGCTTTTTGGCGAAAAAAAAAAAATACTGTTGAAGCCAAGGCTTGGCTTGATAAACATTATTCGGACTCTGCACCAGGAAAATCAACCGTTGAGAAGTGGTTTGCTAAATTTAAACGAGGCGAAATGAGCATCGAAGACGATGCACGCAGTGGACGCCCCAAAGAGGCTGTTACTGACGAAAACATCAAAAAAGTCCACAAAATAATTTTAAATGATCGTAAAGTGAAGTTGATCGAGATAGCTGAGACTTTAAAAATATCAAAGGAACGTGTTGGACATATTGTGCATGAATATTTGAACATGCGAAAGCTGTGTGCAAAATGGGTGCCGCGCGTGCTCACAATCGATCAAAAGCAACAACGTTTTGATGATTCGGAGCAATGTTTAGCAATATTCAACCGTAATAAAATTGCTTCCCCATCCACCATATTCTCCAGATCTGGCCCCCAGTGACTTTTTCCTGTTTGCAGATCTTAAAAGAATGCTCGCTGGAAAGAAATTTAGCACTGATGAAGAGGTAATCGCCGAAACTGAGGCCTATTTTGAGGCTAAAGAGAAATCGTACTATAAAAATGGCATCGAAAAATTGTATGACCGCTATAATCGCCCTCGAAGGCAACTATATTGAATAATAAAATCGAATTTTGTCAAAAAAATATTTTTTACTATGTTAGCCTACGAACTTTTCAGCCTAACTGTTATAATTTAAAAATTACTGTTAAATCCAATGTCTTCCTTTATATACTAAAGATACCCACTGTTTGTCAGAGTCCTTGCCACTCTCCACTCTCATCCATGGTCGCTGACAGAGCCTCATTAGCTTGTAGATGTGCTGTTAAATGGTGTAATATCTGGACAAGACATTTGGGAAGGGGGGGGGGGGGAGCATGTGAGACATTGAAAATGCATCTTGGAGCCTGTTGTGCATGACAAAGTGGATAATTTGGCACAATTTATGAAGGTTTTTCATGTTTTGCCTGAATTATAATCACACAGATGTGTTATCATGGAGACTCGAGTTCGTATTTCAACCCAGCTCTTCATTATTTGAGTTCAGGTAGTATATACAAAATATGAGGATTGATCAGTGTGCTCTGCCCCTGACACACTTCCAGTTATTGAAGGAGGAAAACATTTTGTGTGCTGCATGGCCTATCTTAGTCATGAACACCCACCAAGTGTCTTTGATATCATGCTTTTTGTTTTGTTTTACAAGTAACTAAAGTGAGAGAGGTGTAAGTATTCCAAGATGATGGAGAAAACTGAGATTCGTGCAATCATCCAATATTTGCTGAAAAAAATCTGTCACCTACAGATATTTATAATGATATAAGGAAGACCCTAGGGGAGTCTGCCCTCTCATATGACATGGTTAAAAGGTGGTGTTGGGAATTCAAGTGTGGAAGACAGTCATGTGAAGATGAACATGCTGGTGGACCCCCAATGACAGTTGTAACTGAAGAAATTATCATTAAAGTCCAAGATATTGTTATGGGCAGCCATCACATGACTATCCGATATTTAGCAGAGATGCGTAAGATTTCATATTGTAGAGTACAGGCCATATTGACAGAACATTTGAACATGAAAAAAAATTCAGTTTGATGGGTTCCGAAAATGCTCAAGCTAGATCAGAAGGGGGAACGTCAAGAGAAAAATAAGCAGCTTCTCTCCCTCATCAGAGCCAACAAAGGGAAATCCATTTAAAGTTTTGTAACAATGGAAGAAACAAGGGTGCACCACTTTGATCGAGAGTCAAAAATGCACAGCATGCAGTGGAAACACCATGGATCCTCAGCACCGAAAAAAGGTCAAGGTTCAACAGTCCAAAGGCAATGTCATGGCTTACGTACTATGGGATGCAGAGGAAATACTGCTGGTGGAATACCTTGAACATGGCACCACAGGGAGTTACTATGCCAGCCTAATTGAAAAAGTATGAAATGCTATCAAAACGAAGAGGCACGGAAAGCTTGGCCAGGGTATGCATGATAACGCACCAGTTCACACATCCCAAATTGCAGTGGCCGGTATAAACAGAACACAATTTCAATTGGTTGACCACCCACCCTATTCTAGAGATCTGCATGGGCGGGCTTGACTCACTCCGTAATCCAGCATCCGTTCAATTGCCGTCCCACTACTCAGGACCCAGCTCTCCATGTGCCTGCGCAGCTTGGATAAAACCGCACTACGGTTGCTCCTGGGCAGGATCCACGTGCTTCCAACTGCGGTCCCGAACTAACGAGTCACACCCACGCTGGAGCGGGTATACGCAGTTCATCCGGGACTTTAAGCGGGCAGACGGTACGATACACAGCCACGTTTATTCTTGGCATGTTCAGATTTCCCAATGAAACCTTCATAGTAGATTCAGCGTTAAAAACCACGCGTTTGACATGATTATTTCAAACTCGGTTCCAGTACAAAATAAATTATAAGCGTAAGTAGCAGCATACACAAAGGTCCCAGAAGAATCACAATTTGCAAGGTTGGCAAAATGGCATAGTGGGTAAGGCAGGTGAGGGTCTTATGTTCCATCACCACTTCAGGCAACTTTATATTCAATTTTTTTTAATGTCTCATTGCATTTCTATAGTCAATTAGAACGTATTGGTAAATTGAAAAAAAAAATGTAACTGATTTACCAGTCTTATGAATTTGATTATATTTCTTTAAAACTATCCTCTTAGCAATGGCTTAAAAAGATTGTGTGATTGTAAGCCCAACAAATGAAGAACATTTATTATACAGATGTTTAATTACGAATTTGCCGACATGCGAGGCAGAATGGCTAGCACAGCATGCTATGATGCCAGGGATTCCAGGTTTGAATCCCGTCCTGCGAATAGGTGTTCCTTGTGAGTGTCACTTCATCAGTTACCATCCTCATCGTCGTGTTTAGCCAAAAGTGGCTAAATGAAAAATCAAAATAAATTGCGTATTTATGAAAGCAGAAAGAATACTGTTTTTTGTTATTTTATATATATATATATATATAAATTGTGATGCCTTTGAAGTGTTTATTACAAAAGGTAAAAGTGGAATATTTTTTTGTTTTGTAGGTTTGAAGGTTGTCAGTAATTCGATCAATATGAAGTAGCCTGGATGTTGAGCTGTCTTGTTTAAAATCACAAGATAAAAGAGACACTGAATTGGTCTCTAATAAACAGGAAGTTAGAGTTGAAATTTCACTTGGTTTAGGACCACGCTATTACCCTAGCACAGACTTGTCCTGTTAAATTTTAATCCTAACTTGAAACTTAAAATGAGTCAAAAGATACTACGATCCAACTTTTAGGAAATGCATTTTCTGATATGGAAAAGTGCTTTCAAATGGGCACTCAAAACTATTTAGTAATGCATCCAATGCCCTTTATGTAATTGTAACACCACTGACGTATCCAATTATATCTGACCTAGATTTGTGTTTAACTATTAAAACATGGTTACCAGTACTACACTAGGTTTCCTCTTGTTTGAAATTAATAAACCTATCAAACGGGAAGTCACTCGACACTCGTTCACATTTAACGTTTTCGAGATTTCTCCTGAGCAGCCTTTTCATGCAGTGACATTGATAATTCGAACAATGTATTATCAGATTTAACAATATTTGCCTGTAACAGATTTGCAATGTGTATAATAAGTGTTCCTGTATTTCCTGTCCGCCCCTGCTTCCGACGCCCATGCTCGCAGTGCAGTGGACAGCGACTGTTATTGGCTGCCCGCCTGCGGTTGAACCATGCTGGGTACTGATGGATGCTTGAAAGCTTCCCCTTCAGATGGGCAAGTTGGGTTGGTTCATGACAACAGCTGCGCAGGGAGTGTATTTCTTCCCATTACGGGCCGCATGCAGGCAAGGGATCACATTTGCAGACCTCTACCGTATACTCTGGACTTAGCACTCCGGGACTAACACCTGTTTCCAAATCTTAAAAAAAAAACTGTGTGGGAAGAGTTTCAGCAGAGACTCTGAAGTGATGGATGCTGTAAACGTATGGTTTCAGGACAGGTCAGAAGAATAAGAGTAGTTAAATGGTCCTCTGGCAAAGCCAGATCAGAAGAGGGATCGTCAAGTGAAAAGTCAGCAGCTTCTCTCCCTCATGAGAGGAGGACAGGAGCAGAGCATGCTGATCAACCCTCTTATATTTCAAGTGATTGTGTTTAAACGAGTCAAGGTGGTCCAGTTGATGTGGCATCTACTGCCATGTAAGAACCCGCGGTAGGTGATCTCAAGTGGGAATTTTTCTTGCAATGTCCCTGCAGAACCTGAAGGGAGGGGTGGGGGACATATGGAGCATAGTGGTAACTTTTATCCTCCCTCTCTCTCTGAAATGAACTTGATCAGTTACTTTAAAATAAATCCAAGTTAACATTAATGAATTGTCAACCTCGAGTTTTTCAGTTATGGAATTTATAGGGTTATCAGACATCCCATTTTACCCAGATATGTCCTCTTATTCAGGCCCTAAAAATGGTTCAGGCAGGTTTTTAAGAAAATGGGGAAATGTCCTTTTTGGGGGGCATAGACAACTAACTGCTTCAACTTCAAGGTTCATAACAAAATTTTATATTTGTAAATAATTGTTAATATTGTTTCAGTGTTCAATTTCAAAGTAAGGAAATACAACACTATAAGTTGCAAGCTCAAAGACAAAAAACTTTTCTTCCAACAAAGAATGAATATAGTTTATTTATGCAGTTCATTAGTATTCTGTAATATTCTCTATTCCCATGTTTCTTCATCTCTTTTAGATCCAAATATTCTCCTAAGTTCTTTATTTTAAAACGCTCTCAATTCATGTTCTTCTTTTAAACTTAGAGACCAAGTTTCACAACCTTATAATACTACTGGCATAGCAAATAAATATTAGAATATTCAGACATTTTCCTGTAATGAGCCCTATTATTAGTTATACTGAAATGGTGTAAAATTATTTAACAGGGGTGTGTGATCTACAAGCTCACCAAAACAGTGGTAAACACAAAACTTCTGTTCGAAGTGCTGCATCTAAAAATGTCCTCTTTTTTAAAGTTTGTCATCTGGTAACCCTACAAATTTATGCATAATTATTTCTTCCCCATTTACTTCTCTACAACAGCTATATTTTAAAGAAAACCACAAAAATACCTAACACTGAGTGCAGTGTAGTAACATTTGTAACAGAAAATTGTTGCAGCTTTATTTTTTTGGACACTAACTGAGAAGTACGATATTCGATAGATCCCTACTCGAACGTTTTTTCAACTGAAAACTAATAACTCACAAAAGGTGCTAAAATATTGCACAATGTATTAAAAAGTAATGAGAATTGTTAATAAATATAAAGTTCTTCAGTTTTAATGTTATTGTCACTAATGATTAAGGTGCAGATTTATAGGCACTAAAAACCTCTCCAAAAAGGCACCAAAAATGATTAAAATAGGCACTTAAAAAGGTGCTGTAAAATAAGAAAAGGCACTAAAAAAGGCACCCTAAGATTAAAAAGACATTAAAATAGCCATTGATCATGAATTTATTTCAATTTTATTATGCCAATGCACAGATATACTGTATTAGCATTACAGTTTATGTATAAAAGTGTGCTAACCATTCACAAAACTATTAATGCTATTTTGATCGAAATTCACATTTGAAGGGAATCATTAGTTAAAAGCAGTGGCGTGGCGTGGATTTTTAAAAATGTTACCGGTTATCAGTAGGACATTTAAGGGAGATTTGGGCGCCTCCCCACCTCATGCCCCCCCCACAATGTCTTCCAAGTAGGTCATATAATATTAATCTGGTACGTATGCAATTCAATACTAGATTTTGGTAAAATTATTAATCAGGAAAAAAAAAGTTGACATAAGGACTAAAGTGAAATCGCAAACATTGGTTGTTGACACAATAATACGTAATTTGATACTTACAGAAACATCGAAGGCTACTTATAGAGCAGATCAATCAGACTTTGAAAATAGTTATATGATGCTGGGATCCCGGGTTCGAAACCTAGCTTGGGCATGGGCGTTTGTGATGTCTATTCATCAATTTAATCATATCATCACTCATCCCCTTCTTCGCAAATTAGCCAAAAGTGGCACAAGCGAAGCAAAATCAATCAAATCAAATCAAAAAACTTCTATGATGCTGTCATAAAGAGAAGTTTTTCATTTGAATTTGAATTTTTGGGTGCGTCATGGTCCATGTTATCCACATCTGAATTAGACACTTTTTTTTTCACCCGAAAATAGAGTACATGGCTAACAAAAGAGTTTCGACAACTGCACACATCCACATAACCACGGATAGTCGTTATACCACGAAACATTGAAATGTCGGTCATATCCAGCAGACGACTTGGTTTTTAAATCGTTCAAAATAGGTTTTGGCCTCCCTTTCGCCACAAATTCGATAACGAACCGAAAGATTGCTTCAAAATATCTTCTATCGCACGATTACACACACTGTCCAGATAGGATGAACCTGCCACCTCGGAACTAGCTTCATTAATTAATTGACAATGCGCGAAAACAACATAAAGACGAAAGACACCACTCACAAAACTCCCACTGCACAGTCCCTCCCACAAACCGTTGTTTACTTTTGTAACACGTGAATCACCCTCCTTGCCCCCTCCCCTCTCAGCATCGGCCCTTCCCCAATATTTCCTTCGGAACCTGCAAGGAGTCCAGTTCTACTAATGTTGCCATCTTAGTTCTTTTGAAACCAGATTTGCCCAAATCGCGAAACTTTTCGTTTCAAATAAGATGTATGTAGAATAGATGTAGTCTTCATCTGTTTCCTAACTACTCCCACTCCCATGTTTCACTAAATCCACTGAAATCTCATTTCTGACACCACTACTATTTCGTATATTTTACATCCCTTGCTACCTTTAAGGCTTTCGCTTTATAGGATAATCGTGACGACGAGGATGCATGGTGAATTATTGAAATAAAATTATTATTTCTTTGTGTATGTAATTATTAATTTTTATAATTATGTAAGTAAAATAATAACAACGAACACTGAAATAACCATTTCTTGCTGAGGATTCGAACCTGCGACACCTGACACTTCAGAGCGTGCTAAGATAACAATCTTGAAATTATGCTTGTAAGTATTGTTTTCACCCAAAAACAGTTCTACCACCACAAAAACATTGCTTCAATCCGAAATTATTGCATTCCTGCGACAACGTATGTCAATCTCAATCAGTATTATCAACAATTATCACAAATTCCTGTAACCGAAATAATATTATGTGTGTGAAATATAGAATTTTAGGTTGACATTTTTAGAAGGACAGCGGACCCCTTGACCATACCCATCCCTCTCCTCTCCTTCTCGCCCACTTGTGCCTTCACCGGGTATCGAACCCGGAATCCCTTGATTATAAGGCGGCGACACTACCACTGCGCCATCGTTCCCCAGTGTGACTGGACACCTTCAGAGTAAGATAGACCCGATTAGGCGACTTATCTCTTTTCTGTCAATTGAATATGGCAACACTGGTATGTTTCCGGTAAGGATCACCGGCAACTGCGCCGGCTAAACAGGCATACCATAAACCCCCCGCCTCCTCCCGCAGTCAGTCTTTGCCGCAACGCGAAGTCTTCCTTGCATGGGCTCAGAGCACTTTCCTCATGTTGCCTGTGGAGGGTACCGGATCAGTCCTCCTCTTCGCTTTTGCCGGTGTCAGAAAAATGTCAGTCTGCAATATTTACTTTACGACAATATTACCAGTTTATGTACGTAATAATATTTTAAGATGGGTTCTTCAATTCTTTATATTTTGGTGTTACCTGCGGTAACAGCGGCTACATGCACGCCACGCCTCTGGTTAAAAGAAACTCTCACAAAAAGAACTTTTGCTAACGATTGTTATGTGTATAATTGTTCACAAGTGATGAAAAACAATTTGCACAATTTTAACAAAAAAATATTTTAAAGGATCTTACAATTAAAATTTCTCTGAAGAAATGAACTTGTGTCACCCATTGTACTAATTGTGCACATATGCTTGACAAACAATTGACAATAGTTTGAACCAAATCCTTATTTGCAGGGAAGCTAGGATAACACAACCTGGTTAATTTAAAGCACTTGCATTTTCTTTAGGCACAGGTATATGAGTTGTTTTTCTGTGTATTCGCACGAAATTTTAGAATAAATAATATAGTTTAACTTAGTGTCAGCGTTTGAAGTGAAAGGGCATGTAGGCGGATGGCATCCTCGCAACTAACCCCAAGGCTCGATCAAACATTCCCCCCCAGCTAACATTATCGACTTCAAGCACTGCTTAGTGTAATTCTCCATAATCCACACAAGGCCACCAAACGAAGTTTTTCACATAACTTAGCATTGTTATGTTCAGAACTGAGGTAATGTAAGATGACGGCTCATCACATCCTGCATTGTTCACCAGTTATCCTCGTTTGCATATAACGTGAGAGGTAAAAAAATCATTTACAGAGGGAAAGAAATGTTTATTTGTAAAGCAATTTAACAGTTAAACATATCTACTTCATACAAGCATGACAGAAAATTATTTTCCGTGTGGGGCCGACCTTCATGGTAGAGTAGTTAGTACAATAAGGCTGCGACGCCAATGGTTTGAATCACAGCCTTGTCATGGATGTTGTTTGTGAATGTCTCTTGATCAATTTCATCATATCACTATCATCCTCATCGTTGCAATTAGCCGAATATGGAGAAAAGCATCGCTAAATAACAAAAATCAAATTTCCTGTCAGTGTTAAAACAAGCTCCTGCAGCAATCCATTTTTTAATTAATACACTTCTGGCCAACTTGTGCTTTAGTATTTTTAAACATGAACACAGATATTTCCTCTACTTCCTCTCACACACACATCAAAGCACATGAGTATTCTTCAATGTAGAGAAAGCCAAATGAGTATTAAAAAAAAAGCTGAAGTTAGAAAAAATGGCAGAATAGGCATTTTAGGCAAAATTAAGCTAAATAGGCACTAACTCTAAAAAGATAAATTTATAGGCACTATAAAAATGCATTTTTGGACTACAAACACCATGAAACCAACTTTAAACATTAAATCCTACGTTTTACTACTAAGGAACTAAAATGGCAAATAGGCAAAAATCTGCACCCTACAAATGATAATGGAGATTGCAGAACAGAATCTGATGATTTATCCATGGTAAAAATGGTTCCATCCAAGAGTTTTCTGATGCTTATTAATTGTTTATATAACAATATTATCACCACTAGTATTCATTCACATTCAACCTGACACCCCAGTATAAAAATTTCCTGGAACCTCTATTAGATTGGTTCAAGACAAGTAAAATTATCATTGTAGTTCACATTTTTTCCCTCTGTCAGTAGCCAAACACAAGGTAAATTGGCATCCTGTGTAAACTTTTACAGGGCATCTGGGCGTAAGCAGTAACGAACGCATTGTAAGCGGTACGTCTGTTGAGTTGAAAGTGTACATATATTTAGACTTTCATTGACGTTTTTTTAGAACAGGCTTAACTTTACTGTGTGACAGTACTGAGTGTCAATGAAATGGCAAAGCCAGGTACAACAGGCAGCAAGGTATGGAATGCGGTAAGCTGTTTCAAGGAGGATTTCATCAAAATGGATGGTAAGATTATTTGTTGTACTTTACCTTAAAAAAAAAAGGAAATGAAAAAAGACTTAGTTTAACTTTGCTTTTAAATGAAAGCACAATATATATACCATGCATATATAAAAAGTGACATTAAATTTCTCGCACTTTTTACTTTACTTCATATGAAAATTAATGTATTCCTTTTTATGTATGAATGATATATATTGTGCTTTCATATAAAATAATACTATAGTGGATTGCAAAAATATAAAATAATATTTTTAGTGGATTGGGCAATTATTTTTTCACATCGCCAGACAAACGTTGAAACACGAAAGTTACAGCACTTCTCTAATGGTTGACATATCTTTTTCTGAAACAGGGTGGCCACTCTAGGACCATGATAAAATTCAAGTAAAATTCCCAGTTTTCAAGGCAATTTTCAAAAAATTCAAGGCCACAAGCAGATGCTTCCTCTATTTCAACCTTGCGTATTACCGCCTCTCAACACCCACACACATGCACCAGACGCGCAACCACGAACTTTTGTCTGAGGGGCAAGTACCAGGATAAATGTACCAATAATAATAATAAAAATGACATTATTATGTCTATTAATATTATTAGTAGTAATAGTGGTGTAGTGTCAAAGATGTTATCATCCTTGTAAATTACACAAAAAGGGGGTAGACGTCTGTGTTAAAGCTCACCTCGTAATCAAGGGGTCCTGGGTTCGATTCCCGGTGGAGGCACATAGTGGTTCAGATCCCACTTTAAACTGTAGGTCCACACCCAATTAGCCATACTGTGCATAAAGTGGACATAAAACACCAAACCAATCCAAATCAATCTATTGGTGTTAAAGCATGTGTGTTGGAACAAACTAATTTAAACATTTAAATAAAAAAGTTCAATTTCACATTCATTAATAATGGAAAACAAGTACACAAACTGCATTTTTGAATCGCAGAAAATGCATGATAAATGCATTCCGAATATTATTATTTTTGTACATATAACATGTATAACTTTCATGTACAACATAAGTTTTACACATATTCAAAATGGAGTGATGTAAAATAAGAAAATACATGCCAACACTAAATTGTGTATGTATTCAAAGTAAATTTCTTTAATACATAGTATATATATATATATATATAGTGTATTATTTATATTCATTACATAATCAAATCATCCACCTCATAACAAACCAATGCAAAAATTATATAAATTGTCTCTCAAATGTGCACGCTCCTTTTCCTCCCAACAATTGTTCATGCATTTAAGACGATTATTTCTCTCTCTGGTAATTTACAGTGCATTACAGAAAACAATCATATTGCGAGTGAAGCGGAAAAGAAAATTTTTAATCCATTTTTTTGCAAACTGAAAACAATATTGATTTCATAATTTCATGAGGTGCCATGGCATTCTCTCTTTTACAACTTTTATCGTTTAGATTGTTCGGCGGCTAGGTCCGACTCCTGCCGCTCCCTAGCTACTACAGCTCTGAACTTAGTCACGAGACTAAGAAAATTTTATGAAATGTATTTTTATTTGCATAGCATTTGAAATCGAGGGGGATAATTGCACCTCTGTGCCCTCTGCAGGTGCCCTTGGTTATCAATGTTTGCCCCCTTACCCTCCTTAGAATTGATTTCCATTCAATGTTGGGGGGGGGGCAATGACCTCCTACCCCACTGATATGCAAACTTATATAGTAACAATATGAAGTGTCTGTGTGATTCCAATTTATCCAAAAATTCTAATTTAATTTAATTAAACGGTATATTTAAAACATTAAATTTGAGGTCCTTAGTTTACATTTGCCATTTCACATACTCAGACTCGAAATACATCTACAAACACAAGTCACACAAATGTTATGGCGTATATATTCTAACTTGCGAAAAATTGTTAATTGTGTAAGAATTTCAAACTCAAATCTACCTAATCATTTTGAAGAAATCTTATCTTGCAATAATCTTCCGTCTGTCAGATTGCTCTACAAAGGATAGTAACAAAGTAAACAGATGGAGAGAATTCTGTTTTATTTTTCACACATTATTTTCCTTCCTCGATAAAAACAAAAACTCAACTGTGAAAATCTCGCCTCAGGACATTTATCAATATGCATAAATTCAATAGGTAATAAAAGTTCAGGCAGAATTCATGCATAATTCCCGGAGCCAATAATTCACGCAGAATTCCCGGTGAGTAGCCACCCTGTGGAACCACAGTTAAAAGCTTTTGTTACATATGACTTGCCACTGTTTCTGCATAACTCCATCATTACCCATTCAATTGAGTTTTTCACTCATTTTTTACCTTTTTTTCGGAGATTCTGGCACAACAACACGCTCAGACATGGATGCTGCCATATTGTCTACAACGCTACTGAACCCGTAGCGGACATAAACAAAAGCACACAGTTGGGATATGTCATTTTTTTCACTGATAATATTTCCATTTTCCTTACGGACGAATTTTAAAAGTGGAATATGAGTGTTTTGACATATCCCAATTCTTTTGATACTTCAGCATATGAAAGGTAGGTGGCAGCAGTATACCGTTATACTTGTAGCTCAAAATTCGAGGTAGGTTGGGATCTGCAGTTATTATTCTGAGTGCCTCAATTAAAAACATTACTATTCATAATATGTATGCAGAACTACATGTGTGTATACTATATTTAATAATTAAATCAGCATTCCACTACACCTAGACATAAAGCTCAAAGTAACTTATAATTACGAATACTGTTTTTGGAAAATTGCCAAGTTTTTGATTGAATGTTGCACATATAAAAGAATCAGCATCCCTGATGGCATAAAGTGACGTTGCCACCTTGTAATCAAGAGGTTCCAGGTTCAAACCAATGGAGGCACAGTGGTTCAGGTTACATTTTAAGTTGTAGGTCCAACCAGAATTAGCATATCTGAGCATAATGTGGATTTAAACAAACAAAATTTTACTGACAGAAAGCCAGATTTTTTAAATAAAAAATCTACCCTTTTAAGGTAATATTTGGCCAATCTATTTCAGTTTCCACCTCAGTGTACTAGGGCAGTGTTTCTCAACTGCCGGGCTGTGACCTGGTACCAGGCTGTGTGAGTTCATTAGATCCAGTGATTGCCAACTATTTGAAACCCAATTTTATAGGGTGGATGTTCCTAAAGTCAGCCTCCTCCAGTAGTCAGCCACATCACGAAAAAATGTACATTTATAAGGCCGCCACTAAACCTTGTCTCTATACTTGGTAACAGACTTGTAAAACCATATTCCAGTAGTCAGCCAGCCTTTGTGTGAAAGGCGGTGGCATCTGGTGAAGAAGGAATGAACCATCCAGTGGAGCTGTTTGTGTTACTGATGCAAGCACGTGTTTTTTCCAACCAAAAAAATAACAACAGCAACTGTGATAACAAATAGGTAACAAGGTTATTTAGTGAAGAATTACCAAATATTTTGTTTGTAGTTGTGTTAGAAGGAATAAGGATTTGTTTCAAAGACGTTTTAAGCTGTATATTAATGTCTGTACATCGACAGGGGGGAGACTGAGTACAGGGTTGTGAATTCTGGCTTCCTGCCAGTGGTCAGCCTCCAGGGGCTGACTACTGGATTTAACCTTGGTTGGCTCGTTGGGACTATTTTACCATGTTCTGGACATAGAACAGTAATCCCTGTAACATGGTTCTGTTTAAAATGCTATGAGACAAATCCTTCCAGTGGGCAGCCCCCATATCACGAAAGTGGCTGACTACTGGTGCCAGCTTATCCTGTAGTCAGCCCCCTCTGCTGAAGAAGGAAAATCACAGGCATTTAAAAATTCTAGCTATTATAAAGTGCCTCTTTCACCTGATGCAATAATTGCATTGATAAGCAGGTTGTTTATTTGGTATGAGCACATATTAAAATAAGAAAAATACATTGAAATTGTAAGCTGCAAGTTGTGGTCATATTATGATTAGCCTACAGGTAACTGAATGAGGGGAGTAGGTCAACAATAATTTACTTTTCATGCTTTTCCATTGATTCACATGTTGTAAAGCAGAGCAGGCCCGTAGCCAGGGTGTAGGGGAGTAGGGCAGGCCTTACCGACTGAGCCACCAAGGCCGTAGACTACACAAACTGTGTGCAGAATGCTTTGGAGCAGATGTCTTTGAGCACAAACTTACAAGAAGGTAATACTAATATTCAAGTGACACCAACAAGAGATGAATGTGAAGTTGCAATTGTTGTAATTAAACACTTTCAAGCTAGACTTGAGAGAAGAGGCATTGATGTGGCAGCAGTTGTTGAAGAAATCATCAGTGCAACAGTGACTTCAGGAGAAAATGAAACTACATGCGTTTCAACAGACTCTTGCCCCTACCTGTGTTCGTCAGAAATGCATGAGGTTCTCCCTGTTCCACCAGATGATGCAGACAGCCTTTCTGCTGATAATCAGATTCATTCTGACTTGGGAAATCTTACGCCTGGAATGTATCAAGGAACTAACTACCAGTGGACTTCTGGAGCCTACTTTTGATCTGACACATAGTGAATCAGGAATAGGTAGTTACTCTTCTAACAGTTTCTCCACCAACAACCAGTTCCCTTTCCCCAGTAGCTAATTCTTCAGGTGGAGCAGTACAGCGCCTACCACTAACTGTTTCTTTCTCACCAGAAACGACAGGACATTTTCAAGCAACAGTTTCCCCACCAGAAACAAGACTTCCTCCATCAGCAGCAACCACTGGGATGCATTAATCTCTCTCCCCACCTTCAACAACAGTGTGTCCATTAGACACAGCTCCTCCATCACCAACAGTCCCTTCACCAGGAGGATTTGACAGCCATCTGTTTTGGCCTGGTCTTATAAGAAGAAAGGAACCGAAGGACAGAAAAAAGGAAAAAAAATCCACACGCAATATTGTCAGAGGCATGGAGAAAACATGTGGCAGAAAAGTTAGAAATAATGAAGAAAAGACCATGCTGAGAATGGCAAGAGAAAACTGGAAAGTTCAAAGACAAAACCTCAAAAGAGACACCGACCTGGCCCATCTAACAGTAGCACTGGAGAAAGGAAAGACAGTCATGAAAAATGTGCAGTGTGTGATGAAGATTTAATAAGTGATGTCGAAGATGATGATCTTAAAAACATTGGTTGTGATTACTGCATTCGCTGGTTCCACCTGAAATGTACAGAGCTGTGTAACTTGCCTTATAGACATGTAACTCAGCAAGTGTTTGCCTGCCCAGAGTGTGCTTAGTTGGCCCAAATAATGAATGGTTCTCACAAAAGTATTTTTTCTTTCATAAAACCTATACTAGGGCCTATCCTTAATGTTAAAGAAACAACAGTCCGTGTGAAGTCAGGTGTTCTTAATGGCACCCACAAGTATACCTATTTAATGTTACTAGGCATACATAACGTTCCTTACATGATAAGTTAACCTTCATTTTTAAATATACACTCTCTTAAAATGTTTTATGCATAAAAAAACAGCTCTGTTAAACAATATCTGACCTGGGGCAACCTATATTATCTTTGTGCAGTTGCAGGCTGACTACTAGTGTTGACCATGGCTGACTTCTGAATTTCAGTGGCTGAGTACTGGGATTTTTGCTCTCTTTACAATGTGAGCTTAATTGCTATATTTTGTGGTTTATTTGTGCTATAATAAATACTGCAGTCATAAAACTGCAATTCTCCATTTTATTTACATCCTGATTACTAGGGAAAGGAACTTCAGGTAAATAAATGTTTTTTCTGCGATAAGATAGAGACCCTCATTTTTGCCAAAATTCTGATCATAGCCTTATATGTCAACACAGCAAATTTTATTTTACATAAAAACACATATTTTCCAGTTTTCTGTATGTAAATACATATTTTGCGAATTTTCATTTTAAATGCATAAAATCGCTCATTGACTTCATCTACCTCGAAATCCTCGAAGGAAAAATGTTTATTCTCCGCACCTCTTTCATATCGAGAGTGTTAGGTTTGTTTTGTCTTTAAGCACCCTCGCTGGCAGACTTCTGGCACCTCGCCTACGATCCTATTGGGAGAAAATAGCTGTAAGTAGCTGGGGCTGGCTACACGTAACGATAGCAAGGCTTTTTAATGAAGCAATGCAGCTATTGTGGCCGGAAGGCATAAAATTTGACAATGTTCTTCTCTTGACAGATGCTGCAGCTTACATGCAGTAGGCCTTGCTGTTAGCTACCCCAAAATGGTGCACGTTACATGTGTGGCTCATGCGTTGCATAGAATATGTGAAAAGATAAGAGCTCTTTATCCCAATGTCGATGAACTGGTTTCAAATGGGAAGAAAGTTTTTATCAAGTCGCCTTGAAGAATAGACATTTTTAAACAAAAATGTCCTGAAGTTCCCCTTCCCCCTACACCTGTAGTTACGCGATGGGGCACTTGGTTGGATGCATTTGTTATGCCCAGAACTTTGAAAAAATTGTATCTGTTGTAAATGATCTCGACAAAGAAGAATTCTGCAAGAACTGTTGATGGAGCCCTCCTTAAAAGTCGAATTGGCATACATCTCAAGAAACCTGTCCTTTCTCTCCAATTCCATACGAAAGCTTGAATCGTCTGCGTATAGTAGAAACGAAACTGAAAGAATTCACTGGATCTAACGCACGAGTGCAAATGTCTAAATGTACAGAATTTTTTGGGAAAAAACAAGGTTTTCAAACTTTGTGCCAAATTGCACGTGTTTTGGAAAGTGAAGTAGAGGAAGAGGAAGCTTTGGAAAACTTCAGCGTTAGTGACATTTCGTGCTTCAAATATGCAAGAATTGTTTCTTGTGACGTGGAGCGATCTTTCTCACAATATAAGATGCTATTTAGAGATAATCGTGACAGATTTACAATGGAGAATTTGGAAACAAACTATGGTGATCCACTGCAACTCTTCCAAAAAATAGCTCACTAAGAGGTAATCATTTAGAAACTGATTTCAGGTGTTTAAAATGCATGTTATAGTTTGTTTTTGTTACCAAATGTTTTTATTTTTGTCACATATTTTCCTGTTTTTATCACATATTTTCAACATTTATGACACATAAAAAATAAATATTTCTGAGTTTTTTAGCACATAAAGTTCCGTTCCCTACTGATTACTAGAAAATGTACTGGGATTTCTATTCACGCGAAATCACTGAAATAAAAATCTCTCTTAAAGGGCTGACTACTGGCGAAATCACCCTATTTTGCAAACAAGCCTAGACATACACCATGTGGCATAATTTGTTTATTAATTTCAGTGGTGCATATCAATGTTTAAAAAATGAGAAAGGGGTAACATTTTTGAGCAGGGCATCAGTTTTATAAAATGAATTTACTGCACTCTAGTCTCACAACAGTTGAGAACCACTACACAAGGCTTGCTCAGTGGCCATGTTTAGCAGCTATTACATCAAATTATACAATTGAAAGCCAGATTTTTTATTTTAGATATAGTAGTTCAAAGAAAACAGGTATTACTGAGAGTACATTTGATAAGTGTGTTGATAGATGTAGCAATATTTTATTTATTTCTTCTTTCCTTTTTGCTTTATGTGCAAGTTCGTATGCCAAATTCAAACAAATTATATAAGTATACTATAAGATTCTATTTACAAAATATATACAAAACTACTCTACGTTATGTGGGTGTTCACGTACTACGTAGATATATTTAATAAGCCTACTGAAATATGATGATACCACTTGGATAAAACCATCCATTCAAAAAAGCCAGAATTTTTGCTACTGTTTGTCTAGCTATGAATTTTAAATTTAGATATGAGTGTATTTTTACAGTAGATATAAAATGAAAGCTGTGGAACAAGAAAACGCAGTCAAGCAATGTATTTTTAACAATTTGAAACACTTTGGGGCAAAAAACTGAAAAAATTCCAACCAAAAGTCACGGAAACAACTCTACCTCTTCCAACTCTACTTTCTGGTAGGTATTATCACTACCTGGTGACAGTAGTAGTCACACCCATTTTAAATTCAAAATAACTTCTTAGCAGAAAGTTCAGTAACACATCCAATTAATATAATAAAATAAGAGACAATATTATGGTAAGATTTAGGTAATTAATTTTGCTGGTGAAAATAGCCCTCCATGCTCTTCTCACCACCTGGTGTCACACAATGAAATACTTGGTAAAAAAATGTGTTTACTGCCATTCTTACATTGTTCCCTTTATTATACGAGGGTGATTCAAATAAAATTCCACAAAGTTGCATGATTGATTTGTAATATAAGGTAAAGTAAAGGTAAAGTGTTCCCCTGTGCATAGCACCACGCCATGAAGGCGTATAGGGGGTGTGAGGGTAACGCCCCACATGATGCTGCAAGATTGAAGAAGGAAGCAGTGTCAGTGCAAAGATGGCCGCCCCATTGTCGATATGCACTGTGTTAGAGCAGCAATCTGTGATGCATTTTTTGAGTAGTGAAGGTGTTAAACCAGTTGAAATTCATCGTAGGATGAAAGCGCAGTATGGTGGTTTGTGTGTGTCACAGCAGCAAGTGTACGAGTGGTGTAGAAAGTTTAAAAGAGGTGTAACTTCTGTGAAGGATGCCCTGCGATCAGGCAAGGCACACTGCGTAGTGACAAACGAAAACATCGCCGCAGTGGAAGAGCTTGTGAAGGAAAACAGGTGTATTACTGTGAAGGAAAGAGCCGCCATTTTGGATATTAGTGTTGGTTCAGCACATAATGTTGTCCATGATGTGCTCTGATTCAATAAAGTGTTGGTAAGATGGGTGCCACGTTAGTTGACTACTGAATTGAGAAACCGTCACGTCGATGCCTGTGAATAACTTTTGGGTTGTTTCCAGGTCGAAGATGATGGATTTCTGGAAAGAATTGTTACAGGAGATGAAACCTGGGTGCACTATCACCAACCTGAAACAAAAAAAATCGAGAAAGTAATGGCACCATAGCTCATCGTCAAAACCCTCTCTCCTGGATGCAAATGGAATAATTTTTTAACATTACATGGAAAACTGAGTAGTACTTCTTATGCAGATCTGCTCCAAAATCACCTTTGCCCTGCAATCTGGAGCAAACGACTAGGACTTCTGGTGTATTGTTATTGCATGACAGTGCCCGACCATATACTGCCCATTTAACGGTTGCGACAATCCAGTATATGAAATTGAATGTGTCACACACCCACCTTATTCACCAGACCTCACCCCCAGTGACTTTCATGTGTTGGGACCGCTCAAAGAGGCAAGCATTTCTGAAGCGATGAAAAGGTGAAAATCACGGTGCACAAGTGGCTACCGTCACAACCAAAATATTTCTTCTCATGAGGTATCCATGCACTTCCGAAGCGCTGCAGGAATATGTGCATTGCACTAAATGGGGACTAGGTCGGAAAATTATGTATGTATAATTGTTTCTGTATTTCCTCATTTGCCTCATAATAAATATTTAAGGTTTTCACTTGAATCACCCTCATATAAGATCCTTCAAAGATGAATGGGGTAAGGGTTCCAATTGTTTTATGATTTTTTTCAAAATCTCTTAGCAGGAAGACTAATTATTGTCACACGAAAGTTGAAGCTCTCTTGAAGTAATGAGCACTGTTTGGATTTTGAAAAAAGTTATTTATGTTGAAAAAAACAACTTTAAAAATACCTCACGCAAGCATGTGTGCTTCCCATGAACAACGTATTTTCAGTTGACAAATGAATGTAAGTATGGTAAAAATTTACTATTCCACAAACAAATTTAACTTCTTTGTTTCGTCATTTTTAACATTCGTAGTTACCTATCTGCTTCGCGGAACATTTTTTAAGATGTATTCACGTCATTTTTATGCAAGTAATTTCAATTTCTCACATTACGAGTACTTCTTTGTTTTCGTTTTTTCGCTTCCGTAAGACACAACATGGCGCATACACCATTGTAGATCATCGCATGTCGTGCTTGTGTTTTGTCGATTTTCATTGGGTATGCAGTGTTTCCAACCTTCTTAACTGAAAAAGTACAAACATAGTTAAAATGCACTGAACCATCGACGATAGCCCCAAGAGACATTATGTAAGGTTAGGTTAGGTTTAGTTAGGCAAACATAGTTAAAATTTGTGTAACTAGTAGTTAGGTTAGGTTTAGTTAGGATAGGCAAACCTAGTGAAAAAATAGTTTAACTATGTTTGCCTAACCTAACTAAACTAACCTTACGTAATGATTCTTGGGGCTATCGTAAATGGTTCAACGGATTTTAACTATGTTCGTATTTTGGGTTGGAAAAACTGCATACCCAATGAACATCGACAAAACACAAGCACGGCGTGCGATGATCTATGAAGGTGTACGCGCCAAAGGTTATTGTGAGTCAGAGAATTAATTTTCAACAAAAAACATGAATTTCCGCTATGATACATTCCCACATGACAGAAATCACCTTCAAGGTGTTAGACAATGCTACAGGAACTTGTTACCGTAAGTAGTTCATTCTGTAAAAATGAAGAAATCTGTTTGTGTGAAAGTAAATATTTACTGTAGAGGGTATTTAGGAACTTTATTTGGTAAATATGTAGTATCGCCCGAACAGATTTCTTCATTTTTACAGGAGAAAGTACGGTATAATTTAACAATGCAGGGAATTTATCAAATTTGTTTGAAATTTGGGATAGTTACTAATTTGGGCCTCGTAATCACGAATCTGCACTTAAAATTTGACGCTTATTTGGGGGCAGGTGAATCTGGCCAATTTCTAACATGCCTTTAACAGGGACTCTATAGAGAAAGCCGGGGAGCCAGGGCCACGTTAGCGATTGGGGGCAGTAGGTCAAATACCCCAGGGGCGGAGCCCGGAGTTGGTGGAAAATTTGGACTCAAAAATTTCAAACGGCAATATCTGACCTTCAGTTGGCTATAAATTGGTAAATAGTTCTTTCTGCACTCCAGATTTATGTTCTTCACAATTAGCATTACATAATGTTCACAAAAAAAAAAAGTCCGAAATCGAGGGTGTAGAAATAAGAACTTAATTTAGATTATTTTGCTATTTCCACGTATGAGCACCAAATTTTAACTGCAGATTCGTGATTAGGGGGCCAAATTTAGTGAGTATGCTGAATTTCAAACAAAATGGAGAAATTCCCGATATTGTAAAATCACTCCGAAAGTACTTACCGAACTGACTTTCCGTACACTTTTGAAAGATCGTGGAAGTGTTTTTTTCCCATCGCTTAATTTATTTCGCCGGTAAATCATGTATTTTTGAAGAATAATGTCTCTCCAATGCACGAAAGCTGTTGCCTCTATGTCCTTCCTCTACATGAAACAAATGTTGCGTGCGTTCGATGATGTAACCCACAGTCAGGGTTTCCAACCACACCGTTGTTTTCTAAGAACATGACAATTTTAAATATGTTTTCCTAACCTAACCTTGACGTGCATGGTTCATGGGACTATTTATGAATGGTTCGTGGGGCTATCCATGCATGATTCATGGTGTTTTCGAACGTGGGGAAAAAATACAAAATCAGTAACACGAAAGTAGGTTGCAACACGGCATAACCACCTGATCATCGACAAAGCTAGTCAGCACGATGATCCTTGACGAGTGAACGCCATATTGTCTGTTACACAAGCGAAACAAGGAAGACAAATAATGACTCTTAATATGAAAAGTTGACACTATTTTATGGAAAAAGGCATAACTCCATCTTAAAGAATCTTCCGCAATGCAGAATAGGTAAGTATCAATGCTAAAATTAACGAAATAAACGAGTGAGAGGTGTTCGGGCAATACTACATAATTACCCTTTATTTTAATGCTAAGAGAACCAAACCTGACCTGCCTAACTACGAAAACAAATATTGAAAAAAAAATTTAAGTAATTGCTAAAACTCCACAGTATGTGTTAACTGAAGTAAATCGAAAACGATTCGTAGCACGATGAAATCGCAATAAAACAAAAGGAACTTGGGGCCCCCACATAAACTATCATGACACAAAAATTATTTTATTTCCCATGCACTCAATTTAAGAAAAGTTATTCGTACATGGAGTGGGTAATGACGAGAATCTTTGGAAGCCATTTCACATGTTTTGCATGTGTCAGCCATTACTAGCATCAATTTAGTTCTATAATACAGAAAAATAAGTGTAGAACCATCAGCTGGTGTGATGATATGTGGGATACAAAGTGCAGAGTGTAGTCTTTTGAATATATTGTAAATATTACAATGCTACGAATAAGTAAGCATCAACAAGAAATTTAATTTCTTCACAGTGGAATATGGAAAGCAATTACAGTAAAAAAAATATATATATTTAGAAAAATACATACTACCTCCTCCACATAACATAATAAACTACATTTTTTTAAAATAATAATGATCTACGATTTTTGCATAATATAAAACTGACTTTTACAGGCTAAGATGACAAGTTGCTAACCGGTAGGACAAGTGCATGCGTGGAATTATCTAGGTTCACAGATGTTCCAACACATCATGTTGAAATATCGAACATATACCTGAGCCTGGAGCTGTCAGTCAAGACACTTGCTTGCACAAACGTCATACGCATTATGATAGAACTTCACACGCAACACAATTATGTTGTACCCAATGAAAATTGACGTTAGTTTTCTACATATAAAATTATTCATAGCTTACCTCAAAAACATACAAATTCTACAGTCCACACGATCATAAAACTTATAAGTCCCAACCCGGCACTTGTCCAAAAAGATCACAACCCCGAGAAAGGTTTCGCTTTGCACCACACGCACTAACACAACACACTAATTATCGGTAACACAACCTGTTGAAGAGAAGCCACGCCTATTGTATGCAAAGTGTTTTTTCTGATTGGCAATCAAAGAATACCGTACACTGCCTACTTCTCATGCCACGTATGATCATTGCACGTACGAAAATTCCACAGATCGTTGCCAGATGGAGCCTATGCCCACATTGCAATCGATACTAATCGACTATCGATACGTTCTGCGAGAACATCGAACTGACAAAAGAGGGCGTGGTCATTGCAAAGCACAACTGACGTTACTACTCATAAAAAAATGTGTTTTCGACCAGAAACTAATAAATAATCGTACATTTTTATTGATTTATCCTACATCCTTCTACCCAAGAAAATACGAATGTAAACATACGGAATCAGATAGTTACAAAGTGGCGGATTATCGAGATACCAATGGAGTCAGGTCTCAGGGATGCCCCCACGGGGGGATTGGGAATTTTTGGGGGGGACAAAATTTTATAGTTTAGCTACCAATTCTATTTATCTCCACACAGCAATGGAGGGAGGGTTGTTTCGTTTGATTGACTTGTTATTGATTTTTAGTTATGGTTATGTACAGTTTTTCTACCTGACTGTAAACTGTGGGTGATCGCGGCGATGGGTTGAAATGAAACACCACCTCTTATGCCTTTAGAATCGGTTTGAGGGGGGCGTCCGGTACGCATTAATACAAGGTTAGTCAAACAGCCAAACTATCTGATTGACTAGTTGTTATTGTCCAGTTTTTGACCTTTACAAATTTGAAGGTATTTCATAAAATTCTGATCTCCATACCAGTGACAAGTTGCCCTGCAGAACGCACAATGGATGTCGTCATAATAATCATTAAAAACAGACTACGTTCGTGTACGTTCCTTAATTCCAACCTGTGAGTCCGATATTTTATAGGTGGTTCAAATTTAGGCAATTACCAATAAATTTGCTGCCACAACTTTGCAACGTCAGAAGTTATTATCTCTTATGTAAAGTGTTATTTAATTAATGTCAAAGTAATATACAATATACATGTAAATGTCTGTATTGTAAACAATACCTAAAGTAAGCATACATTGCTTAAATATGTCTGTTATATATTTCCGTAAATTTTGTCTCACCAAAATAAAATAAAAAATTGAGTAAATAGTTCGGCATAAAAAGGGGAAGTGTTCTCCTTTTTGGGGGGAGTGCGTCATAGGCCTTGGGGGCACCCCTCCCTGAATGTAGTTGCATAAACTTATTTTCAATCAGGTCAGGGCCGTAGCTAGAACGGGGGGGGAGGCAATCATCAGTTTTCCACCCTGAAGTTTGCAAAGCGATGCACACCAGCATGTAGGCCTACAGTCGATCGATTCCCTCTCTCCTCGAGAAATCAGGGTTGTTTTGATTGTTATATATACTGCTGGACAAAAAAAACCGGACTCTTGCATTTTTTGTGATAACGCAATGGGTCGATAAAAGCTGTGGTACAAGGGCTAACTAAATGTTGCAGAAACTGAATTAAGTACGAATGCATAAACAAAGTCCGAGCCTATGAATGGTGCATATGGTACTACATGATCTGCCGAACATTCTGTAATATACCTGCGAGCTGTTATTGCAATTCAGATGTCAAATATTAAAGTGTCCGGTTTTCATTGTCCAGCAGTATATATTGTATATCTTTTTAGAACAATCAAAACAACCCTGATATATATATATATTGTATATCTTTTTAGAACAATCAAAACAACCCTGATTTCTCGAGGAGAGAGGGAATCGATCGACTGTAGGCCTACATGCTGGTGTGCATCGCTTTGCAAACTTCAGGGTGGAAAACTGATGATTGCCTCCCCCCTCCTTTCTAGCTACGGCCCTGACTTAATTGAAAATAAGTTTAGAACGCTCATGGAAAGAAACCCAAGGAGGGTTTCATAAGATAATTTTGGGAAAATATGGTAAAATATTGACCAGACGGTCAAAATAACCAGACATTAACCCTCCCATACATACAGATACACGTGCGCACGAGTAGGGGGCAAAGAGGAGTAATAGACGTCCACAGATTTTTTCACGCAGGGACAGGCAAGGTATTTTTCCATGGGGCATACTACCTTGATAGTAGTGTTGCTCCCTCAAAAAACACTACTTGAATTTGAAATTATCGCATGCCTGCATCCCCAGTATATGAAATCAATTTATAGGGGTGAAATATATACTTTCAGGTTGGCATTAGATTTCTAAGGGGGAGGTGTGGCCATCCTTGCCCCCCCCTGCCAGACGTACGTACCCAATTATACTATGCTATGATAAATGTGAGATACGGTAAAATTGAAAGCTTTTAGAAATAACTATTTTATTGATTATCTAAATGTAAAATAATAGCCATAATAATAACTATTTATATTAAATGCCAATAACTTTGGTCCAAATTAGGTATCTATAGGACCTATATGCGGAGCTTGGACCGTACCAGCAGCCAAACTAAAGAAATGTGTTCTGTTTTTAGATGGGCAGAAAATACTTCAAAAGACACAAGTGACAACAAAAGGTGATTTATGCAATACATAAAGCGCCGAGATGATTTTCTAAAACAATAATTTTGTCATTATATGCTTAGCATGATGTTTATTTCAAGCATGAATTATTCCAAAGAGTGAATATAATGTCGTCATGAAGTTATCTTCCACATGAAATTTCCGCTTTCACTTCAGAGCACATTTGATTATAATTATGTGTCATAAAAGTCAGGAGATAAACACGAAACACATTTCGTTTGTATTATATGTGCTGAATTGCATTTGTCTAAATGCCGGTGTGTTTGGTATGCTGGTCTTCTTGAAGACACTCTGTAAACCAATTTGGGCATTTGCTTGAATCCAGGATGTACATTGTTTGCATTTTATTTTATTTTAGACCTGTGTGTTCGCCTGTCCTTGTTGGGAAGAAGCAGCACGGAGTTTATTTCATGTTAACTTTTACTCTTGTAATTAAGAAGACCAGGATTCGATTCCCGGCGGAGGCACATTACATTGCATACTAGCTTACAGTATAGATGCCAGATTGGGGGTGCTGGTATAACGTCATGGACTTGCAATTAAGGTACCCCTGGTTCGATACCCGGTGGAGGCACTTGTTCGGATCCTAATTTAAACTGCAGGTCAAGTCCCGATTAGCCTATCTGTGCATAAAGATGACTTAAAACATAATTCAAACAAGCCAGGCGAGGGAAGGGGGGGCAGGTGCGAACGCCTGCAGGAACAAGAATAAATAAATAAATAAATAAATGCTCTTTCACACATATTTAGGTGTGCACGAAACGTGACTGTCACAAATAGTCTGTTGAGATCCAAAACAGAGAGAAGCCCAAGGCCTGCCAGCAACTTTGAAACAAAGTGTATTGCATTCTTAGTGTCCTTCCCATTGACTCATCATTTATGCATTAGTGCCGTTGTTAATATTAAAAGGCACGGCTAGAAACATATAAAAATAATTTTGGTCGAACCACAAGAAAAGAATTCCTCAAAATAAATATAAGTATCTTTGTTGTGGAATGTTTTAATTAATCCAAAGAAGTAAAAACGTTTAACCAAATTCGGAAATAAAATTTCGATGTTTCTAATTTATTGATATTAATAATATTAATTACTGTACAAATTAATATGAGGTCGATTCTGGATCTCGCTACTAATGTTCTAAGTTTGAGTCTACTTTTATATTTTGTTAAACGGCCAATTGCTTGTCTCCCTTCTTTTAGTTACATTGCGTCGGATTTTACCTCTTAGTTTAATAGCGACGATGAGGATGAATAAATGAAATAAATTAGGTAGAAGCAGCAGCGGCGATTAGTGGGGTTGTGCGGGCAGTTGCCCCCCTTTTGTCACTTTCGATCCCGCATTATGCTAAACCTTATCTACCAAAAAAATATACTGTCCTCCCCCCAGTTTTGGCACCTTGCCCCCACCTCCCGTTTTGGAACCCAATCGCCGCCACTGGGTAGACGATCTAGAGTGGCTGAAGCAAGTTGAATAACTTGTCGTGCTATTGCCTCCCCCATGACATAGTCTAACGTCGTTGTCTTGAAATCAAGGTGTCCTGGGTTCGATGCCCGGTGGAGGCACATTGTACAGTGGTTCGAATCCCACTTTAAACTGTAGTCCTGATTAGCCTATCTGTGCATAAAGTGGACTTAATTCAATTCAATTCGACCGTGCTATTGACGGGGAAGGAACCACATGACCTGCACAAAGAGCTACAAGCACAGACTAAGAAGTATACCTCTTAGCCTGTGCTACAAGTTGGAAGTTGCCCTCCAATTGATCAACGCCGGACGCTAGCAGAATAGTAAGGCAAGATTTTATGTTCAATTTGACTGACCAAAAGACGATCGATTTTAGCCTTTCCCCCGCTACCCCTTCTGTGGTGTAGAATGGGTGATGATACAAAACGTGATGATATACGTAAATACGCACCTAGCAGATGCGAAGATATAGTACAAGCAATGCAAGCAGTGCTTGCGTTATTCAAATATAATTTAATGTACTTAATGATTTAGCCATATTGTTTCCATCACACTCGATTTTGCGAAAAATTACGGCCGCAAACTCCCTCAGCAGCTCTGTAGCAAGCACCAGGCACCAGGCTCAATGATTGCGACCGCTCTTCGGGAGAATAACGCACCCGAAGGAGTCACATGGCGAAGCGTGAAATTTGGGTGGAAACCGTCCACAATGCTTCTACAAAAAGCTCTGCTTCCTCAGCTTGCGTGATACCCGAAAATAGCCGAGCTCAACCGAAAGCAGAATATATTGCCAGCAAAAACTAGTAACGAATATTTGTCTTCATGAACACGTAACAAGATCGCGAATATAATAATAATTCTTAGTCATAAAATAACTAAAACAAGTTATTATCACTGTTCTAAATTCCATATGCTGATATTTGTACACAGCACAGAAGTAAATCGTATGCATTGTGCACATTGTGAACAGAATAATATGTTTTAAGTTTTATTGTTGTTGTTGATTTCGTGTTTTAAGTCCACTTTATGCACAATAAGGCTAATCGGGATTGAACCTACAATTTAAAGTGGGTACTAATAAATAAATAAGAAATTCCGTACACCTTTAGTCGTATGCGTAAAGTTCGCATATGCAAGACGTTTACTACCATATGAATAAAGTAACCTGGCATTTTGAAAGTAAATGTGACGTTTGCGGATCAGATGGTTTGTTTTTAGTACCGTCACTTTATTATGATATTATATGAAATCCAGCGAACGGGCCAATGAGGTTATAAACCTCGACCACCCACCCTTTCGGCATGCCATTGGAAAAAGACCTTGGACGAAAAGTCCCCGCGCAGCTTTCCCTTCTTCCGCTCAGCTCGGGTAGCTAGGGCCATAAGGAAGCATGGTCCACTCTCCCCCTCCCCTCGGCGCGGGAGCACGGTGCACAGGAGTCGCGGGTCTGCGCAGGTTGTTTATTGCAAGATTGCAAGGTAAAGGCAAATCCATAACCAATTGGAGCAGTTTACGTCATTATTACAACCCATCATGGAAGTACAGCGCCACATTTCAACCTGGTGGTGGAAAATGGATTTTTTTACCGCCATCCTCTTCCCCATAGTCTTCATAGTCCCCAAATTTCAGAGTTCTACGATGCCTCAAACAGTCTACAGAGGGCTCTGAGTTGGGTAACTTTAATTCTGGCCACCTAATACTTTCAGTATTTGTGCTTGTAGTGCAGCCAACTACATAATAAGTAACCACTTTGTCAAATGTTTTACCAATCCATCGAATTTGGATATCTTGTGAGTCGATCGGGAACTATTCCGAGTTTCGACTCAGTTTTTTTAAAAAACAGCGACAACAAAATACTACAGGTCTCCCAACACGCGCTCGAACAGCATTAATGGACGAAGCGATCCAAGGTACAAGAGCTGCTCAAAATGAAACAGAACTCTTACAAAATTAAGAAAATGGTCATATTCACCAGGTATTTGGACCTGTCTCCTTCAAAGTATTCCGACAAGTATCGTGTGAGGCGATAACTAACAGATGGGTAGCCAGTCCAGCGTCAACTAAGCCCCTAATCACACGGAACTGGACATCCTGTAGGAATGCCCTGGACGGACTGGCTACCCATCTGCTAGTTTTCACCTCACACGATACTTGTTATCGTACTTGTCGGTACACTGTTGTTCCCACAAGACATTGCACAGAGCAGTCAATCTAAAAAAGATGTACGAGCAATTTCAAGAACGTTGTAGGAGAAATACTGAAAATTAAAATAGAAAAATGTGGACTAAAAATTGGCTCGAAATAAAATATGGTAATCAATGCGTACTGAAAAAGCTTTTTAACGAACTCAGGTATGCATATTCATACACGAGATTCGAGGCATTTATTCATTAAAAATATATTTTTTCAATTAAATATATCGAATATTCAATGCACTTGTTATACTAAGGATTTCATTATCGGCTAATCATATTTGCCACGTATAAATCTCATTGCTTTGCATAAATTAAATACCTAACGAACTGAAGTGAAGGAAACAAGCTAACACAAGAAAAACACATAGAAAAACTTTCCGTCGGCAAACTCACAGATTATCTTCACTAGGCCAAAATTCGCTCTGATTGGCTGTTCCACAGAATCCAGTCGAGGAAAGCCAGTTGCAATTAGAACATGACTTGTTCCTCAAAACCAGTCAGCTCAGCAGCTATCACTTCCGGTCAGTTCAGCGCCAACTAACTGGTAATACAGTTCCGTGTGATTCGGCTTTTATTCGCTAACGAAGCAGCAAAAGGGGTTGAATTCGGCAGCAAGTGAACGGGTAGGCGAGGTTATAATTCAGTGAAAACAACACAATAAGTTATCGGATTAGCAAAATTAAAGAAACGATCAAGCGCATTGTTGGCATTGAATATAAAAGGAAAAACGTTGCTCGGTAATTAGAGCTGCGTACACAAGTTTTCGGGATAGACGTGTAAAAAAACACCGAGAATAGAAAAAGTTCCAAAACAATAGAAAACGTCAAGGATCTTGTGTCGCAACTCTTCAGAAATATCCTCTCGGTCAAGACGAGGCTGGAAATTCCTAGTCGTGAAGCTGCAAGCACATTTGATAACCCCATTCGAAAGAAGATTCTTTCAACACTTTGCTTTAAGGTAATGAAAAATATAAATAAGGCAGAAACTTGCTTAGCAATATTTTTAAGTGACGATGGCTACTCATATAGTGTGTGTCAGATCCAAACAAAACCATTCTTCAGTCTCTGGGCATTCAGACTCTGTATGCAGCTCTCCAATCCTCTTTCGACTTGTGTCTTATCAATCCTTGTCAGTGTTAAGATGCGTCGCTTTCATTCACGCCGACAGAGACAAAGAAGAGTTTTCTTTTCTGTCAGTGCAAGAAAAAGTTATAGAAAGGCAGACAACACGCTGCAGGTGTTAGCTTTCGATGTATTTCTGCACGGGTTTCACAAAATAGCGCCCATTGCCGAAAGTTCAGTCACGGCAAGTCGTTCAGTTTACAGCAAAACGGAATCTGATGACAAGGAAATCTCCATTAGGACAGACAGAACTTTACTCTATAAAGACTCATTGTTCCTGATGAAGGATTATAGTGAAAACATTACATGTAAAACGCTGACTGCTTCAGAAGAAAACAGAAGTCGACTTGTTTTTGAAGAAGACAAGAAATTGGACCCAAATTGTCGACGCTTATACCAAATATGTGGTCAGGAGATAAATTTGCCTCAAGATGAAGCACTGGTGATTACTTTTGCTCCTGCAATGAGTAGGAAATCGCCAGGTGCCAAGATATTATGTGATGAGGTTAGATATTATATTGCTGCTGAGGAACCGAACATCTCTCAGGCGCTCAGTAAGGCCAAAGAACAGGACGAGTACATTGCAAAAGAGAGTTCAACAGACTCACGCAGGCACCTTCTTCAAGGAGATTTTAAACGAAGCCACGAATTACCGATAAAACCCCTTCAAATGAATTGTTTTATAGATTGTTCAGCACCCTGTGCTCGGTGTGATAGATTTTTCCAAGGAAAAGATAAAACAGACCAAGGAGCTACCAGTACACTTCCCGCACTGGTGGAAAGCGATTATGAGTCTTTCAGCACCAACGCAGCCAGTTCTTCAAGCTTTAAATTCCCGGAATATGAAAGAGAGATTTACACCAAGACGTCAAGAAGATTTGTCGCTCAAACACAGTCTATGCCCTTAGAAACGTTAGACCTTGACGAACGGAGGTACAAACCAAATTACGTATCTCGCAATTTAAAAGTTATGCACCAATCAGGAGACGAAAATTGCAACCTCTTGTTCCACGGCATCAGGTCAGCTACGAAGAGATCAACAGAAGTTGAAACAGTGGCTGGAACGATGGTGCATCTGTTAACAGAATACCGTGCGGCATTTCCCACGGAACATGGAGACTCTCTGGTAGCGGATGCAATGCCAGCCGTAGAAGCCCAACAATCGGAAGGATAAATTGGAAAAGGGCGTTTATCGAACGAACGTGCACAAGTCGAGGAACAGAGTGACATAAAAAGGAGAAGAGGTGCCCAGAGAATGGTGACGAAATTGACGAGAACAAGGAGACAAATCTAAGATCACTGTATTCTTCGAGAGACGTCCACGAAAGCGGTGACAGTTACTGCGGATTCTTGTCCCACGACGTACAGTTTCCTAATAATGCAAGAGAACTTCAAAAGATGGCCGAGGCCCTGCGGTACCACCCACGAAACATGGAGGCCCTCTATTAGGCGATGGAATGTCACCTGAAAAGGCCGAGATATCAAAAGGAGCCATTAGGAAACGTCGTTCTTTGAAAGAATTTATACCAACAGAGGAATCAAGCGAAACGCCAAGGAGGAGTCGTGTTGAGCAAACGTTCCAGGGTGACTACATTCAAGGTAGCGACGATAGAGAACCAACAACTAAGTATGTTCTGAGCTGCGTACACGAAAGAGGCGACAGATATTGTAGGTTAATGTCCCATGGCGTACCGTTTCCTCGAAAGGAAGAAAGAGAACATGACAGGATGGCAGAGGTCGTGATTCGTCAACCGGCAGAAGACCGTGCGGAATCACCCACGGCTCATGAAGGCCCTCTGTCGGCTGATGTACAACCACCCAAACAGCGAAAGGAGGATGGTCTTTTAGGTACGTCCACGAAAGAAGCGACGAGGACTGCACGGGATACGGGTAGCTCGGAAGGAAAGAAAACGTGAGAGAATGACTGAGGCCACGACGCGTCAACTGCCAGAAGATCGTGTGGAAACGCCCACAGATCATGAAGGCGCTCTGGCAGCTGATGCGTTTTTGTTCGCAGAACCTCAAGATTCTGGAGACGCTGAAATGAGACACCATGTAAATGGATCACCCAGAGGAGACAACAGCACCGTTGCCGAACCAGCAAAGGTAACATCGGAGGCATCGCTGGCGATAGGTCAAGACTTGGCCAAAGGAATGAGTTCGGAACCCAAGGAACCGAGAGTCACAACCCGCGATTCCAAAGAAAGCGATAAGGGTTATTCTGGAGTCTTGACTTTCGGTAGCGAAACGAAAAGAGAATCTGACAAAGATGTCAAAACTGAACTAGATCGCTTTGAAGAAATCGAGGTACAAGTTGAGGAAACAGCGCCCTCACAGCTCGCAGAGGAGGAACGGCATTTTCGACCGGGGGAAAAGTTCATCAGGAACTACGTTCGTGTCGAGTAGAAGAATACAATGGTAACAGTTAACTCGGCCATAAAAACTAAAAGATCCTCCGCCATGAAGCGTGTGGAAGAGAAAACTTTGAAGGACGGCGCGTTCCTGGTTTTCCAGGAGGAAGTTGGCAGATTGGAAGCTGCATTAGCATGGAGATGCATCGAGCTTCAATCTAAACAGGAGGAACAGGTTGAACACTTCCTGCTCTCAAATGAAAACAAAACAGTAGACAACATTTTGAATTTAGCTAACTTTCAACGCAATGTGGTGAGACGATTGACGGAGAATCTCCTGAACGAGTTAGAAAGCAGCCTCAGACGAATATGCAAAGATACCTGTTTCTACGAGAAGAAGAAAAGGAAGAAGAAGAAGCATAGCCAGTTCTTTGGGATTTCCTTTAGCTTCGCCGACAGCCCAAAGACCACTGTGACCACGGCCGAGTGGAACCAGCATCGGCTGACGGGACTCCGTGGCAAATCCACCACGAGAGGAGGGAACCCCCCGGCAGCCGAGGTCTTAACTTTTACAGCAAAGAAAGGAGACATGGCTGTTGTTCAGCGCGAAGCTCGGAAGGCAGGGACGTAGCTAGGTTGATCAATTGGGGGGGGGGGGGCAAACGTAAGATATTTTCTATAAAAATATTATAAATTAACAAACTATTTATACACCATAGGCCTATACTGTATACATACATTATATATGTATGTGTATATATATATATATAGTCTTGGAAAGAAAAGGAGCAAGGGCCTCCTCGGTGGCGCGTCGTCTTCTAATCAAGGGGTTCCGGGTTCGATGCCCGGTGGATACTCATAGTGATTGGGATCCCACTTGACACTGTAGAACCAGTCCCGATTAGCCTTACTCTGTATAATGTGGACTTAAAACATCAACTCAATCAATCAATAAATTGGAAATTTTCTTCTGTAGCCCCCAACAGTCTACGGATATACTCTCGCGAAATCCACAGCCATTAGTCGGGAAACTAAATGCAGAATGAACTCATTAGCTTAATGGCTGATACACCAAGAACAATGTTATTATTATCCAGTAAAGTAAATTTGCTGGAAGAAAATTGAGAAGTAGATAGAACCCTTTTCCGTGGTTTTAGATATAAAGTGCTGGAACCAGGTTTACAAGTATTGGCAACAGTGCAAATATGAAATGTGTGCGTAATGAGTTCACGCTAGGCATCTCATGTATACAGTTCATACCGGAATCGAATCCGGTATCTCTTAGTTCAAGGCGACCGCGTTAAGCATTATTCTATAGCGCGGGCCCGAGTCTTCTATGGCATCTGATTGTTCACTTGGGAAATGATGACGATAAGAAATTATATGCACACGTCTAATTTCTTAAAATTAATCTTATTTGTGTGTGGAAAACTGAATATATGATGGCACTGGATAAAAGAAAGTTCCCAACATGTTCAAATGATTACTCTCTCGTCTTTGGTTCGGCAGGTTCAACAACCTGCCCGTTTTCGATTCCCGATGGAGGCACACAGTTGTTCCGATCTCACTTTAAACTGTAGGTACAGTCCCGATTAGCCTTACTGTGTATAAAGTGGACTTAAAACACCAGTTCAATTAATCAATCAATCGAAAGGTTCAAGGTTCGATCCCTGGTGGTCAGGCCGGCAGCCAGAATTTGATTTCGGAAGGGGCATATCCTTTATAGGCAGCCGCCATCTAAAGACGAAAAGGTTGAGGGGAGGAGTAAATGCGCTGAAGATGAATTTCTTGGTATATTGCAATTTACCATATACAATATGTTTAATCCTGTTAATGAAGTAAATTTAATTTCTACAACACATTATTAAAATCAGATATTTGTAGGATTTCGGGAAAGGAGTGCAGCCCTCGAGCCCATTCCCTGGGTTTGTGCCTGCTTGTATTACAAAATTTCTGTGCTGTTCCAACATCGTGAGGACAATTTGGGAAGTACTTGAAAGCGATATGGAAGCAAATTCTGCTCTCGAAACTATGGGACTCGATGTGATGCCCACGTGCAACCGAATGAAAGAACTCTTCGCAGGCCTTGTCCCTCAATATTAATTTTACTGACTAATTGTAAGTTTTCTCGGCCTCCTCGATGATGCAGTGGTAGCGTCGCCGCTTTGTAATCAAGGTCCCGGGTTCGATTTCCGGTGGAGGCACATAGTGGTTCGGATCACCGATTAGCCTTACTGTGCATACAGTGGACTTAAAACACGAACTCGATAATTGGAAGGTTTTAGAAGAACTAAACATGGCTTTTTATGCACTTTTCCTCCCTGCTGCACACCAGATCCAGGATCCCCCAAACCACGCACTTTCTCTTCATCTGGCCCTGCACTGGCACCATGGGCGCCGAAAAGACGACACAAACAGGAAGATTTAGCTACGGGTGGCTAGAACTTTCTGGGTTAATTATTATATGGTTCAGAAAAGTTATCCCCATGCGTTTCAAATTCCAAGAACAGAATTCTATTGCTTGTCCCTTTTTCGGCGCGGGAATGAATGACATAGCGGTTCTTCTCACATGCACTCAACCCTCCTACTAATGACTTGCCCTGCAAAGGAGGGAAAGGCCACTTTCTGAAAATTCGGAGAAATATCGAAGCGGTCGGTTCATCTGTTGATTTGTTGCACAGTTGATATCTGTCAGATAGTTTGAAGTAGGATTTGTGGTCCGAGCGGTGTAAACTTCTGTAAACGCGAGAAGATAGCATCACGAAGTGTTTGTGATCTCGTCTTCTACATCGCGAGTAAAATGTCGAATGATAAGCTGCCAGATTGTCTTCCTCTGGAAACAATGGATCAGGATCGACTGATCGACCAAATATCCAACATATTGGCATTCTAAAAGAGAGTCTGACTACCACACAAGATCCTGGGTTCGACTCCCAGGGTGGTTGATCTCATGTATAATGAAGAATAAACCACGTTTCAATTAAGGAAGGAAACTAGGTATGTAGCAATTGTTTTTACAGCCGTCTGCATGCTCTATAATACAAAATTTGTATATCTTTCTGACTTTCTGTATTTTTTCTTCATTTAGCCTCCACCTGCAAATCCGGAAGTTGCTGCTGCTTAGGTGGCTAGGTGGGCTAGACATACAAATATAATTCATCCCTAGTCATACAGCGAATAATACTTATAATATAATCATGAGATATGGAGAAGCAAATAACTGATCAAGCATTTTCTGTTTCTATTTGTTGTGCAGTGGTTAACAAGGTGCATTCCGATTCCAGGGGTCCTGGTTCGAATCCCGGACTGGGCGTTTGTGTTCTTTATGATGGTCCTCTCATCAATTTCACATCACTCATTTTCATCTTCATCTTCACGATTAGCAAAAAAGTGTGAGAAAAGCGAAGTAAAATAAACCAAATCAATCATTTATATATTTCTATATTACGTCGATTTTCTACCTCTTGGTTAAATGCGACGATGAGGATGAATGATGAGCCGAAGGAATGGCGATGGGACTGACATGATACAACCATACCTGTCCAATGTCCGAACCTTGGACCTCTCGTTTCGTAGCGTGATATACTCACGTCAGTGGAATTCTTAGGAAGAAAAGCTGTAAAAGTAGGGTGAAAAGAAGCAAAGTTGTACGATGCATAAAAAGCCATGTTTAGTTCTTCTAAAACCTTCCAATTATCGAGTTCGTGTTTTAAGCCCACTGTATGCACAGTAAGGCTAATCGGGGATCCGAACCACTATGTGCCTCCACCGGGTATCGAACCCGGGACCCCTTGATTACAAGGCGGCGACGCTACCACTGCGTCATCGAGGAGGCCAAGAAAAACTTACAATTAGTCAGTAAAATTAATATTGAGGGACAAGGCCTGCGAAGAGTTCTTTCATTCGGTTGCACGTGGTCATCACATCGAGTCCCATAGTTTCGAGAGCAGAATTTGCTTCCATATCGCTTTCAAGTACTTCCCAAATTGTCCTCACGATGTTGAAACAGCACAGAAATTTTGGAACTAATACAAGCAGGCACATACCCAAGAAAGGGGCTAGGGGGCTGCAGTCGTTTCTCGAAATATCTGATATTAATAATGTGTAGTAGTAATTAAATTTTACTTCATTAACAGGATTAAACATCTTGTATATGGTAAGTTGCAATATACCAAGAAATTCATCTTCAGCGCATTTACTCCTCCCTCCAACCTGGTTTAGATGGCGGCTGCCGATAAGGTATAAGCTCCTTCCGAAATAAAATTCTTTGTACCGGCCTGACCACCAGGGAGCGAACCTTGAACCTTTCGATTGATTGATTAATTGAACTGGTGTTTTAAGTCCACTTTATGCACAGTAAGGCTAATCGGGAGTGGACCTACAGTTTAAAGTGAGATCCGAACAACTATGTGCGTGTTTCAGACATGAATGACAGAAGATAGTATTTTGATTAGCCTTAATTTCCAAAAATACTTTGTTCGCCACCTATAACTTGCCACTGTTACCGACAAAGTTAATAAATTCGAAGTTCTACATTCACATTACAGTTGTTCCGGCCAGAGAATGGACTTCGAAATTATATTTTTATCTTTTCTGTCGAAAGCCAAGGAGGTTCACATGAGTCGCTGAACCACCAGTTGCCGTGGTGAGGCGTTGCCAAATTTTTCGTTTCGCATCAAGGCAGAGCTAATGGTTGCCGCAGGGCAGCAAGCGAATGGGCCTCCGATTCCCTGTCTCTCCCTGAAATGCGAGCGAAGAAAGCTTGTTGACAGGAAAATGTGTCGTGGACGACTGGACAAAAATCAGGTGTGTAGCAACCGGTAGCAACACCGTTTTTGCCCCCTTGAACTGGAGGCGGAAAGTCTGGGTTTCCTCAAGTCCATTCTTTAGCCGGGCGGACTTAAGGTGCAAAATCATGACCCTTTATCAGTTTAAAGTCTCCTTTGGTGTAAATGTTTTATTATAACCAAAAGCACTTTTAGTTCATCTTTTAATTCAGTAGCCTTCATGTGTTAACATTCCGGCAAATTTTCTACACTTTTCAGACAAAAGATCAGATGGCATGTCTTTATGCTTACTAACAGATATCACAAAATAAATTAAAAATTCACTATGATGTTAAAGCTGCTCAAATCTTTCTCTTTGAGCTAAAATAATCGTCTAGAACCTGGTAATAAAAATCAACTTTGTACCGTTTTTGTGGATCTTCAACAGTTTCATCATACTGAAACTGCTTCTTCTTTCGATTTCGGCCCTGTACATTCTTGCCTATCTTTGGATCATTTGGGACTCACAAGTCGCCGCCCCCGACGCCTCCACGATAGGAGGGAGGGAGGCCCTGCCAGGCTGCCAAGTAGCGTCTAAGAAACTTTGAAATTTTTTCATCATTCCTGCTTTTTTCAAAGCGCTAATATGTTTGCAAGAAATCATCTAACAGCATCTTACACATCGTAGATTAATGTTTTGAAGACTTTTGCTCATTACATAACGTGGAGTAAAAAGTCATACCAGATAACCAGTGAGCAAAGGAATGTAAAGCCACACAACTGGTTTGCAATACACTGAGCCTCATGTGCGACCATTTGGATAGTTTTATTTTCGCCAATTATTTGAAGGAGTGCATCATAGACCTCTCTCACTTGATATCTCAACGAAGTTAAGGCATCGAATCTGCTTTCCCATCTTGTGGCTCTCGGTGGTTTTAAAGTGAGACTACTTATATGTTCCTTCAAAACGGTGGGTTGGCATATATTAACTTCCAAGTTATATAATATAATATAATATAATAGTATAACTTTAAATTTTCAATAGGCTTATTTTTTCCCTTCTCTTCAAATTTTGCCGCCCTGAAAATTTGCCGCTCTGGGCGATGGCACGTTTTGCCCCCCACCCCACTTTCCGCCGGCCCTGATACCATCATATACAGTGGAACTCTGTAAATTTTTAAGTGGATAATGTTTTGAAGCTCATACATAATCTTTCAACATCACTGAATTAAAACACGAGGCCAATTGGAAGGTGGTATATTTTGTTAGAAATATTTTTCGGTTTCAGCCTACGTTCTCAAGTAGCATTAGCGAATAACTATCATTACTAAAATACAGAATAATCTATATTGAATTCATTCTCTTGATCAGTTCCAAAACAAAAATGTACTTGAACTTTTTTTTGTCAGGATATAAACTTAAATCAGCAATTTTTCGTCAACTATTAAAAAACATGATGTCCCATATTTACAAAAAATGTTTTGTAGAAAGCTTTTTTGAAGTTAAATGACTAGTAAAACGAAAATGTGGTTCGACCCCCGTAAATTGTCGAGATAGCACCCTGCATCCCTTTAGCGGACACAAAGACACACATACGTGAGCAGCAAATGAGAGGAACTGGTATGTTAGATGCAGGCACGTATCCAGGAATTCCTTTCGGGCGGGGGGGGGGGGGCGAACATAATTTTTTAAAGGGGTATAGATAGAACCTCACAATTGTATGTTAAGGCCAGTGGTGGCAATTGGGTTCCAAAATTGGGGGGGGGGGGCGGGTGCAAGGAAAGTTTCCTTTCTCTTGGTAGGCTATAGTGTGATAGTGTGGAGGCAAAAAGATGGGGAGCAACTATCCTCCAAATCATCGCCACTGTTTACGGCTGTGAAAACGTGAAATCGGAACATTTTTTACCACTCAACTCCTCTGTTTTCATGCATTAATATTGTGTGCCGGAACCATCTTAGTATGTGTGTCTGTCCATTTCTTCCCATCAGGCATCAAACCATCTGTGTACCAGAAGTGTTTTTACGAAACTGTTACATATGCACGGGATACACAATCCATTCGACAATGCGAGATTCAAACTATGTGCAGGGAACTGAACGGAGACAGTTCTCGAATATTTCTCTCTGATTCGAGCCTGAACACCACTAATGTGTCTTGTCATCCCATGTTTGCAGCTCTTACAAAGCCGAAACCCACCAAATTGTTCATATTCAGGCCTAAGCACTCGCAATTGAAGTCGCGTATTAATATTCTCATTATATTCTAGAACGTTCCGCAGATAAAACGATTCGTAAATATTGCCAGTAGTTCGACTCCTTCTCTTATTCAAGAACGTTCCCTCTCGCACCTTACGTAGAATATTATCAACAACAGGGTTATAGAACATTCTCCGTCTTGCCTTGATAATTATTTCTCTTTTCAAATTATTGTCACATTATTCAAGAAGAAAAAAACCTAATTTTATCTAGTGCAAACTGAATTTTTTTTTGGGGAAGGGGCGCTCGAGCCACCTGATGCCCACCTTGGATACGCGCTATTAACAATAACAGAGTTATAGAACATTCTCCATCTTGTCTCGATAATTATTTATCTCAAATTATCATCATTTATCACATTATTCAAGAAGCCAAAAGCCCACGTAATTTTATCTAGTGTAAACAAAAAACAAATCGAGCCCCTGATCCCCACTTTGGACACGTGCTATTAACAATAATAGGGTTATAGAACATTCTCCGTCTTGTCTCGATAATTATTTATCTCCGTAAATCATCGTCACATTATTCAAAAAGCCAAAAACCTAATTTTATCAGTGTAAACTGAAAAATTTCCTGGAGAGAGGGGACTCGAGTCATCTGATCCCCACCTTGGATACGCGCTATTATCAATAACAGGGTTATAGAACATTCTCAGTCTTGCTTCGATAAGTACTATCTCTCACAAAGTATCATCACATTATTCAAGAAGCCAAAAACCTAATTTTATCTAGCATAAACTGAAAATTTTTTGAAGGGGGGGCACGAGCCCCCTGATTCCTGCATTGGATACGAGCTATTAACAATAACAGGGTTATAGAATATTCTCCGTTTTGCCTCGATAATTAATTCTCTCCTTAAATTAACGTCACATTATTTTATTTAACACCACAAGAAACAAAAAGCTCATTCTATCTAGTGTAAACTGAAAATTTTCGGGGGAGCTCGAGCCCCCTAAGCCACCCCCCTTGATACGTGCCTGGTTAGATGGTATAAAATCATGCTATTTCTATACAGTTTCTAGAATCGCCGCCCCTTCAAAGGACATTCCTTAAGTGCAACAATGATAATAAATATAAATTCTATTTAAATATAAATGTATCAGTCACAGTAGATCAGTCGACCTCCGTGGCGGAGTGGTTAGCACAACGCACTATGTTCCAGGGGTCCCGCATTTTAGTTCGGTTCGGACATGGATGTTTATGTTTGTCCCAATGAGAATACAGAAAACTGAAATACATGAAAATTGAGAAAATGTGAATAACGGGGGATACTACCGCATAGGGGTATTCTTAAAATAAAAATATTTTTTTTAAAAAAAACAGGAGTTTGGGTGCCTGAGGACCATGGGAGAGACCCGTATTCGATACTCGGTGGGGGAAAACCGGGATATTTTCCACCTGTTGAAGCGGCGCCCACCCAGCGTCATATAAAGTGTGTACCTGAAGGAAACTCTGGGGGGTAATGGAGGCCAGGGGCGTGGTACTGATCACATCACCCCCACCTTCGGCCGTGATCAAGAAAATGTGAGGTCCTAACTCCACCCACCCCCCATACGCCATCATGGAGTTGCGCAAAGCACAGGAGAGCACTTTATTTTGTAATAAATATAAATATACGAAGACTTATAGGGGAGACCGGGGTAATTAGAACAGGAAACAGCCTGTAGAAGTTCCACTGTAAATTACTCAGAAAGTTACTGATGGATTTTTTTAAAATTTCTACCATTTCAAAGGACATCTTTTGTATATTTTTGAAAAAAATAATGACCATACCTGCATTGCAAATACTCGTCCAAAAAAAAAAATTGTCATGACACCATAAAATTGTTCCAATTACCCCATTTGGGGTTAATGGAACATAAGTTAAAAATTTCAACTGAATAGCTTTAGATTGCTGTTGGGGTAATACAAACATCATATATAAATGTCCCATTTACCCTGCAAATTTGAACACAATAGCTCTACTTCTTCTGGAGTTATCAATGCTTGTTTAAATAAAATCCCAAGTTAACGTTTTTTTTTCATAAAGTTCAATTTCCCAGCTGTGAAGCAAACATGTGTGAATGAAAATCAGTGTTCCATGATTTATTTGAAAGGTTACAGGCCATTCTACAATGTAGTAAAGAAAAAACTTCTAATAGTTACATGTACAATCTAGTATATCAATTAGAAAAAGTACAAAAAAGCATATTTTTTGGAGGAAAACTTACTCCAATTTGTAACAAGTAGTGCTAATACTTCTAAAAACACTTAAGATAACTTACACTAACAGGTTTAACTGTCGTGAAAAACTAATATATACAGAATTTAAGCTTATCAGTCTCAAAAAACAATTATGTATGAAACCATAAAATATAGGCTACATGACAAAAGCTACACCAAAGAACACTTGGCCCATATTAACATTTGTCAGTTTGGCACCAGTAGATCTACTGATTTGAATGTTTGATTTCTTTTTTGAAAGCTTCATACTTGCTCTTAATGATGTCATACAATGGAAGGGTAAATGGACCGATTCCATTTAACTCCAAAGGTCCGTAAAATATAAACTTCCTATCAATTTCCTCAACATCAGGTCTTCGTGGCCAATCGAACTTGCCAGTTTCTTTTTCCTCCAGAAACTTGATTGTTGCTTTAGACTGGCCATTAGAGATTTTAATAATTCTACCAACATACCACTTTCGCTCGTAATATACAGCGTAGTACTTTTCCAGTTTGAATAGGCCTACATCGCCATCCTCTGATTCTTCATCGGCCTCATTAGGCCTACCACTTTCCTCATTGTTTTCCTGTGTTGTGTTCCGTTTTGGAACAGTTGGTATACCAGAACAACCTGGCTGATTTTCAGCTGCTGGGCATGGTTCACTTTCAGCCTGTGGCTCCACGTCATCTTCAATGTCGGTGCTGTTTTCATCATTGAGCGATAGGTCTATTTCACTTTCTGAAGAAGTAGAGCTGGATTGAAGGGACATTCTTTTCTTGTCTTTTTTGGTCTTTCCTGTGGGTATTTTTTTCTGAGTAGGGCGATTTCTTTTTTTGGCACTGGTAGGCCTAGTAGACATTTCTTTCAGTCGCTGCATAGCATCTTCAGTTGTTAAAATTTCGCCATACTGATCAGAAAGGTGTACTCTTGATAGACTACCACTAGACATTGTTCTTGGATTTTGTCCGCTTGGTCTGTGTTGTTTACTAAGAGATTCTCTGATGAATTGTTCAAAAGACAGATACTGGGATGGTGGTGTAGTACTTCTATTCAGAACATTTTCAACATCTGAAGGCGTTGGCATTGCTGTTGAAGTAATGGAAGAGGAAGGAGTGGTTGGTTGGCTGGCAGTGTGAATGTTTACTGGATCTTGAACTGCTCCTGGTGGGATGTCAGTGGAGGCAGTTGTATTTCGTGAATTCTGAGTCATCTGAACATCAGCAACAACTGTTGATCCAGGTTGTATGTCTTCTTGACTTTGATTACGAAATCGTGCTAGGGCAAGGGGGTCAAATTCTTCACTTGGAAACATGGATTCATCCAGTGGAAACAGACCAGTAGTTTTAAATCCCGACACTAGGTATGATTTCTTGAAACTCCTAGACCACACTCTCCCTATGTACTGAGCAAAGACAGACTTCGGCAAACGAGCACCAGGATTGGTTCTGTTCCAGTCTAAAATCAGGTTGTTCCAAAAGTAGTTACGTTTCATGGTATTTCAAGATGATGTTCTTATTACCCCATGACTGTTCTAATTACCCCAAGCAAAATCAAGCAAATTACGCAATGTTCTAATAACCCCTTTGCAGAAATTTTTGGGGTAATAAGAACTTTGCTTATAAAAACCAGACAAATTGCCCATAGACAACCAAACTCACATGAAAAGATGTGTGACCTTATGTTTTATTATAGGGGTGAAGAAAATTTTGCAAGGGTTCTTTCATTCACATCCAGTATATGCAGAAGCAGAGAAACACCAAACATGCGTCACATCATTTTTTGCAGGTGTATAATAAAAGTCAAATAAAACTTACTTTTGTGTAGTTATTCCAATAACAAATTTTCTGCATGTAGGTTTAGTGTAGGTACATAGGTATGAAATGTTATTACACCAGTCTTTTCGTTTTAAATTATTCTACATTAACATGTTCCAATAACCCCATGTTCTAATTACCCCGGTCTCCCCTACGTATTATGTACCAGTATCATAAGTAAAAGACATGATAATCTTCACAAAATAATTTATTACAATTAATGATCGATTTGTGTAATTTTGTTGCAAGAAAATTTTCAGCAAAAGTAACTGTAAAAGTAACTTACAGTTACTTTTGAACTAAGTTAATTTTTAAAATGAGTAACAGTAACTGTTACTTTTTTTAAGCAAGTAACTGTAACTGTAACTAGTTACCATTTTAAAAGTAACTTTCCGCACACTGGTGTGTATAAGGCCCCTACACATTGCAACATGCCGTGAAGGCATATTAGGATGTGGAGGGAAGGTCAAGGTCACATAATTTAACAATCTCGCCATTTGTGGAGGTGTTGTGCATCACGTTCCAACCACCTTTACCCTTCTAGGATTGCCATATATTAGAGACTGGTTGAACCACATAGCTGCTGCTCCATGCAGAAAATCCCTACTTGAAATCACCCATCTCAAGAATCGAGGCCGACTCTTCCGGGTGGCAGTCAGACGCCCTAGGGACATTTTTTTTTAATGCAGGCTCAACCAGGACTTAAACTCGTCTACCAACATTTTTTTCTAAAGTCACGTAATATTGACTTCATCTTTTTTGCTGCTTCTCAATACATTTGATTTATTATCTAGTTTTCAAATTTCTTACTTTTTTACACCGAAGTGACAAGCGACGCGTCACTTTTCGCTTTGGTTTGAAATCTCATTATTATATATTAAGCTTCAGCTCTTACTAAAAGAAAATCCTGGGTCCGCCACTGTATTTAAGTTCGCATTCACATTCCTGGTTCACGAACAACAACATCCTTTTCGATGATAACATTTGAATGCATGTTGTATTTTGATAAGATATTGGCTTTCGGTACGGGCTTGCACGTTGCCAGATAAAGCTTGCTGTTGTTTCCGTCTAACTGATGAAGGAATAAGAACAGGTGACTGTTCATATATCGTTTAACAGTGAACACAATGCCCTTTATTTGCACCAGCTTTCCTTACGGATTCATAGAGTACGAAAAATGATATTCTGCTACCAACATGGAACTCGGCAGAAATGTTCACTAGTTTGAGGAATCAGCAAAAGACAATTTCATACCTTAGCCGATTGGCTCTCCACAAGCGTTTAGGGAGATGGGGGATAATGGTATACTCGCCCTTTCTATTACATATTGCGAGTTCTTTCAGAAAAACACGAATATTGTAGAAAGTACAGTCCAGCCATAGAAGACAAAACTAGCTGGAAAGGTAATTTATATAACCAACTGAAATAAACTCAACAGTAATTAGATGAATTAGGCAAATGAGGTAGAAGAAACGCCCTTGAAATTTACGGTATACTTGAGAAATCAAACGAAAATATACATGCACAGGAAATTGTAAAATGTGTTGGAAAGCACATATGTTAAGATCAAGGACGAAATGATAGACGTATGCATAGAATATAGAAAGTCACCCTTCCCTGCTTGGAACAAATGTTATTAAAGTCACTTGAAGAGGTATCTGACTTAAATTCAGTCTTTGTGTTGTTTCTCTTAAATGGGAAATGTAGACATAGGGTGGTGACCAGAAGTCCTCGTTTATTCGGGCATGTCCTCCTTTTTAGGTGTCTGTCTGGCGTCCGGGCGGATTTTTTAGAATTATGTAAATGTCCTCCTTTTCTGGAAAGGGCACTCACAAAAACACCCATGCCCAGGCTGATACGCGTGACCTCTGGCGTTGTGGCATGGTGTGCTAACCACTCTGCCACAGAGGGCGGCCAGTTCATTTTCGAGTCATACACACGCGATACAGAAACGCGTAGTGAGAATTTTGATTATTAAGTAATATTTACTTTTATGAAATAACGAAGCGAAAGCGTAAATTCAACAATGATCTCGCAAGAATATATCCAGCTTTTAAAGGATGGAAGAAACGAATATGACGTAAAGTGTAAGGTGGCTGTCACTTTCCCCTGCTGTTGAAAGACTGCTAGAAATGTTCCTGGCATTAAAATCATATTTCTTGACCCAATCTAAACTACCTAAAATTTAAATTCTGTTTTTAGAAGTAAGTTAAAGCGAAGCTTACTTGTTACATTTGCATTCACTTATGAGGATATTGCATTCTAATATCCAAGAATTGGAAAAAGAGTAACATTCTGTGCTTCAAATTATAGGTATTCTTATTTATGATTGTCATGTGTTAAATAGTAGATTAGGAGTTTGCTTTCGTTACTTAAAGGTAAGAGGAAATTTTTGAGAAAATCATCAGAATTATCTGTGAGCAAAGTGTTGGTATTTTTTTTATATTGATTAAATTGCAAGTAATGGCAAAATGAGTTGCCATATTTTGCGGTGTCCTCCTTTCTATGACTTCGTCCTCCCTTTTCACTATCCTCTGTCCTCTTTTTTGAATGTATGTCTGGTTACCCTATGTAGATATACACTTTTTAATGTCTGCATGCAAACAGATAAATGAAGGTTGTAACAACTTCCCAACTCCGTAACTCATCCGTTGCAAAAAATATATTAATTATATTTAAAGTGAACGTGTTCCCATAAAACAAACTTACTAAAACAAAATGTCATTGAACAAAATTTTCGGAACAGTGGCGGCGATTTGGTTCCAAAACTTGTTAATTGATTTGCTTTATTTCACTTCTCCTTTTGTGCCACTTTTGGATAATTTGCAAACATGGCGATGAGTAATGATATGATGAAATTGATGAATGGGCACTCACAAATATTCATCCCCAGGCCGGGATTCGAACCCGGGACCCCTGGCGTCGGGTTCCAAAACTTGGGGGGGAAAGATGCCAAAAGAGTTTATTTTTCCTTGGTATATATGGTTTAGCATAGTGCGGGGACAAAAGTGGAAAAAAATATAAAGACTCTGTACAAAGATTCAGTTGTTTTATGTAAATAATATTACAAATGGATACGATGATATTTTTATTACGGAAGAACTAGAGTAGGTGGAACCGGCGATTCTAGAACGGTCCCTCCCCTACTTTTCGCGCGCAGTGTTACCAACTCCTCACTCGAAAAAATCACCAAGGTTTTTTTTCTTGGTCTAACCTAACCTAAAGCAAGGAGCTGGCAACCTTGCTTGAGGTATTTTCTTGCAGTGTTGCCAACTCCTCACTCGAAAAAATCACCAAGGTTTTTTTTTCTTGGTCTAAGCTAACCTAAAGCAAGGAGCTGGCAACCTTGCTTGAGGCTTGCCTTACAGTGCATAAAGCAAGGTTGCCAACCCACTGGTACTTTTGCCATAGCCTTTTACAAGAAAAAAAGAGAAAGGGAAGAGTTAAACAACCGACAGCTTACCCACAGCCTTTTTTGCTCTAACCTAACCTAAAGCAAGGAGCTGGCAACTTTGCTTGTGCAATCAACCCGGTTGACCACCCTCAAATAAAAATCAGCGTTGCCAACTCCTCACTCGAAAAAAATCACCAAGATTTTTTTTGGTCTAACCTAACCTAAAGCAAGGAGCTGGCAATTTTGCTTGTGCAATCAAGCCGGTTGACCGCCCTCAAGTGGAGATCAGCGTTGCCAACTCCTCACTCGAAAAAAAATCACCAAGGTTTTTTTTTTGGTCTAACCTAACCTAAAGCAAGGAGCTGGCAACTTTGCTTGAGGCTTGCCTTACAGCGCATAAAGCAATTTTTGCCAACCTACATATACTAAACAAGGAGAGCCGGCACTGCTGTAAAAGAGAGAGAGATGGGTGGATGACAACGCAGTATGTGTGTGCGTGTGTGTGTATAATATGTAACATTATTAACTAGAGTGTGTTGACAATTTACTTACAACTAAAAAAAAATAGAGATGCCAACGTTGGTGTAAGATGAAGAGAGAGAGAGAGAGAGATTTATGGCTGGCAACAATAATGAGCGAATGCGCCATATCGTAATTTTCCAACTCCGTATATTGTGACCTTTGTAAACCTCTCTCGGGGAAACGATGTGCCACACACACACGCGCGCGCGCCTGTATTGTGACGCAAGCAAACAAACAAAATAATAATTGTTGTCTTTTAGGATACCTGGCCCCTATAACCTCGCGAGGGTGCGTGGTGCCCAACACAGTTCTAATGGCCACGGCTAACAAAGTCATGCCTCTGTAGAGTTTCACGTGTTTTTTTTTTCTCAAACTTCTATGAAACTCTACAGAGTACCTCCGTAATGCATGCAACGTGTACTAACGACTCTAGTATTATTTTGATGTTGTGATATTTTTGGATATAGAGTTTTATTGTGAGATATAGATAAAAATAATTATGTTTATTATAATATTTTCTTCATGAAGATGGAGAATGTATGTGCGTGTGTTACAAATAAAGTTGCATGCTTTTTTTCTAGTGTGTGTGTATGTGTTTTTGATGTTTCGACACCATGTGAAACGATAAAAAAAGAAAGAATTTTATTGTTAATTTTCTTGTGTAAAAACAACAACAATTTTTTTTGTGCAAATTCTGATTGTCTCGTGCTATAGTGATGAAAAAAAAAGATATTGTAACTGATAACTAATGAAATTGACATTTGTAACTGATCTGAACTAGTGAAATTCGTATTGTGCCATTGTAACTGATTGTGCTAGTACAAAAAATTTCTTATCTGTGCAAGAAAAGATGTTAAAAAAACTGTTAAAACTGCTCTGTGACCCTCTCGTTCTTCACGTCGTAGGCGAAGGACTTCTCTGCGACCAGGATGACGCTGCACAGAGTATCCTCGGGCAAGGCATCGTGGAACTCGCAGACGACCTTGATGTTGGTGCGATCGTTGACCACAACCTTCTTCCTCTTAGATGTATTGATGACGAACATCGGCCTGCGGATTTTGAATTCGCTGGGCGTGTAGTACATGTCCACGCTTCCCTCGGTCACGCGTTTGTAAGCCGTGTAAGCTTCGTAAAGTTTGAGGTAATCATCTTTGGTTATGTCCAGGTTGTAATTTTCGCGCGGGAACACTTCGTTGCGTCCATTCTTGAGATAAACGTTCTTGATCTTGCAGTCGTCGAATTTACTGGAATCTTTTTCCTGATTGTTATTGCGCCCGGTCTGAAAGAGCACTACGACGAAATCTGGCATGTCGAACTGTATGTTGTTGAACTGCGTCGTCACGTCGAATTCCATGTGACTTCCCGATGCCACCTTCTGTACGCACTGGTAACTGTGAAAGTGAATCGCCACCTGCGGACTTTTCAAGATCTCCGCTTTGTACTTGAGGGCGTAGTTTGTTTCGTATTCCACGATCGGCATTCTCAATTCCATGCTCCGGATGACGCACTTGGCTGCTTCGGGTAAAGTGTTGGCTATCGGCGTGCCGTCGGCGTTTAAGTTGGTGTATCGCATCAGTGCGTCGTTGTCGTTGGCCGCTCTTCGAAACGTGACCCTCAGTCCTCCCTTCCACATGATCTCCTTGTAGTCCGAGAAGAAACCCGGCAGCAGACGCATGGGAAAGAGCACCGTGTGACTTGTCGTCGATATTTTGGTCCCGGCTTCGAATCCCCCGGCCTGGTAGTACGCTGCGTCCGTTTTGGATAATTTCAACGTTCCCACTGCCGTCGACGTGATGCCTGGATAATCTATTCTGTCGATGACGGTGTTGTGTTTCCTCACCTCCACCTGCGAGAACAGGTGAGGCACGAAGTTGTCCACGAGTATCAAGTTTGCTGCTGCGGGAAACGCGTCTCCGCTTTCCTTCTTCACCACGTCGAATTGAAGGTAGAGGTCCGCTCTGTGAGGATGAACGAACCCATCGCCTACGTCCACGTCGTATTCGATCTCCCTGTTCGCTTCGTTCAGATTGGCGAACGTGCGACGGTTGGGAGGGAAAGATTGCAATTCGTAACTTTCGATTTGCTCCATTTTACATGTATGGTTATTTATTATACGTTGATCTCCACGATGGCCGTCGTAGTGGCACCTGCGAAATCCACCACCTCTCCTTTCTCGTTCGTCACCACCAACTCTATGTCGTCTATGCGGTTGCGACATACTGGAAAATAGATCGGCGAAGAGGGCGTGTAGATGATCGGTTCCATGAACTCGGAACTTGGTTTGAAAGTGGCTATGATTCCCGTCTGCTTGTGACTTCCTAACAATCCGTCCGAAGATTTCGTGATCATGCCTTCCGCCACGTTGCAGTGTACGTTCAGAGTTTCGATGGCTAGAAATTTAGGAATATTGACTGCCGTGTGCTTGATACCAGCTTCGAGTTTGGTGTCATTCTCGAAACCTAAAAGTTCTCCCATGGTGCCCAGGTCCACGGTCTCCGTCGCGGATAGGATTTCCACTCTGTGCGTGACCGAATTTTGAGAAAGGTATGTGCCTTTGGGTAATTGAGCTTGCAAAGTGGAAAGATTGTATTGGCCTGGCGTGACGACGATGTGTTCGCTTCCGACGCTAATTTTGTTGTTGTGCTGCGTAACGTTAGGTATGAGGTACATGCTGTAGAATGCACGCAGAGCCACGGATTTAGGATAGACGATGTCGTCGTGCAACGTGAGTTTCAAGATCGAAGATTCGCTCGTAAGATGGAACACGCCCATCCTAGTGATGCTGTTTGAGGTTCCACAATGCTTTCTGGAAATCCTCGATCGTAGGGTTATTTATTTTAGAGAGAAACGCGAGCACGGAGAGGCAGAGATGACCGCAGTTCACGTCTCCGAAATTTTGAATGCGTTCGTCGTTGTAGTATATAGAGGTTTTGTTCGTTTTCAGATAATGAATTAAATTTGTAGGTGGAACACCTCCGAAAGAATCGAAAACGAATGCTTTATCATTGTCGTTTTTGTGGTAACATATCCAATGCGTGCCTGGATTTTCTTGACCGTCCAAGTTGACTACTCCGCATTCTCTTCTTTTGACGCTTGAAGGTAACGAGTCGGACATGAAAACTCCTCTGAAGTGTTTGATTCTTAACGGTTCGATCAGAGATTCAATGTCTCGGTTGGTGAGTGCTTCTGTTTCTTTTTTTTAAACTTCTTCATCACGCCCTTTCCTTGTTTCTTCTCCATGGCCAGGTTGTGACGTTTCTGTTCTTCCAATTCCGCCTTGTTCTTCTTCGAGTCGATGACGGTTTTCGCGATGGCGGCACTTCCGCCGGCCAAACTTCCAACGGCCCCCAATGCTGCCAGGATGGCCGGGATGCTGAATATGAAACCTCCGATCTTTTGCTGTTTCCGCGAACGCTGCAATCTTTTCAATTGAGGTGTGCTGAGCAGCAATTTCATTCCGTGTCCTTTCGACAAGCAAGAACGTTTCTTCTCGCGTTGTTTCTTGGTGAGTAACCCATCGAGGGCACCTAGATTTTTTAGATTCGAATATGGTATCTGGTACACGACACCCTTGGGCTTCATGTTGATGCTCTATGTGTTATTTTCACGGTATGTTATTTATATATATATTCTGAGATTTTTTCTTGTGTAGTTTTTTACGGTATGTTATTTATATATTTTCAAGGCCTCGCAGTCGTTACACAAATTCTATTACGTGCTTCGTTTTCTTGCCAAGAAGTTCCTTTGTCCCCTTGTACACGATTCGAGTTTTGTTCTCGATTAAAATAGATAGCTTCTCGTCGGATAACATGTTAGCGTATCGATCTGGTAAAAATAGACTGTATTGTGCGTTGAGCAACAGGCGTACCTTGGGGCCATACTGGGTAGAAACGATTGAACCGGAAGTTATCGTGTAAGGTTTGTCGACTTCCAATTCCTGAATTTTTACATACTCGACTGACAAATTTAGCATTTGTTTTAATGCTTGGAGGTCACTTATTTTTTCAGTTGTCATATCAAAAAAAATTTCAGAGTGTTAGAGAGAAATTTAATTGTTTTTTCACGATGTGTGTTATTTATATATACCGAAGATTATTTTTTTTCACGATGTGTGTTATTTATATATCAAGTTTTTTTTGACACGTATATATATTATTATTTTTTTAACAGAGGAAGAAAGTCCGTGCTTCGGAAAACGCGATGATGTGCGTAATGATATTTTTCTTCTCCTGCTCAGACTTGTACCAATCTACTGTGTACCGTCTTCTTCCCTGCCTTGCCTCGTGCAATTCATCTAACCTCTCGTTTAATTTTTCCCCTGCAGCCGAAAGCAGAATGTTGAGATCACCACACCTCAGGCCGCTGATCTCCCGAAGATGGTCCTTGAGAACCATTTCACAAGGGATGCGAAATTCCGGCGTTGTTTTTGCCATGATTACAAGTTTCCCTACATCTCTGTTTACTACTTTTTTGAATATTTTAGATAGTAGCTCGGGTGGCAAATCAGTTATACGAGACATGTTGTTATTATTATTATTTTTCACTCTATGTTATTTATATACCCCACCCCAATTTTTGTTTCGTGTTCATGGCGATGGTGGTACCCAGTGCGGCGACCCGTTCACCCAGCGATGCGTCTCTGCTCACGAACCTTTCGAAAGCTGCGTGCTCTAACTTTCTGTCTGCTTCGTGACGTGCATCCAGATCCGTCTGCGTGGTGTTGTAAGCGATGTCGTGATCTTTGCATGCGGCGTCCAACGGATTCACACCCTTGTCTCCTCTCTCCAATCTTTTCTCGAGTTTGGTACCCGGTCCGCAGTACTGGTAGCCAGGTAGATGCATCTCGAAAGGTAACTTGTTGATGATGTCGTTCACGAGTCCCTTTCCTTCGGCCACGTTCCAAAATTTCGGAGGCAGCGTGTTGATGATTTTGATCAGGTAACCTTTGCCCTTGTCGTCGTTCACGATGAAGTTGGAAAGTTTCGTGCTGATCATGTCCACGATGCCAACCTTCTCGTTGTAGAAATTACGATTGCCTGCATTCTCTTCGCCGGCTATCACCAACAATCGGTCCACGAGTTTCCTAACGTCGTCCACCCAAACGAATTCTTTGGGTAACGTGTTGTAGCGTTTGACGCCGCTGCCTGTTTTGACCTGGTTCCAAATCGGTTTGATGAGATTCCTGTACTTCTCGCCGCTGCTCGATTTCACCCTATTCTGCGAGGCGTCGTTGTTCTGGTACAAGGCATCCGTCATGATCAGAATTTCCTTGTAACTTTGGTAATCTTCGTCGGTGTAATCTTTCGGCTGCTTTTTGGCGACGAGTTCCCACAGTCCCACCGTACCGGGATACCTGTTCCAACTATCCTTGTCGCCTAAATTGACTTTAATGTCGTTGCCTTCGAAGGTCACCTTCGATTTCCCAATCTTCCACACCACACCGCCGCCTTCGCTGGTTTCCATGCTGGGATACAATCCGAACACTTCATCCTTGTCGAATTTCCCCGTGCTCAGGTAGTCTCGTGCCAAAGGTCCCAACTCGATTTTATCCGAAGACGACGTGCTACCAATGGCTCGACGTCGTGCCGGTGCATCCTTCAGTTCGAACGGTGTCGAAGGAATGCTCGAAATGGGCGTGGGTACAGCGTAACTTTTAGCTGCGAGCGGTACGAGTTCGTTGATCAAATTTTTATTTTGTTCCGTGACACTTTTAATTTCTTTACCTAGACCGCTGATGGCATCGATCACGGGTTGATCCTGACGTTTCTTCTCTTCGTAGAATCCGCGATTCTCGGATTTCTAACCTTTGAAGCGTTTCGCGAGGTAATCGCGAAGCTTGAGATTTTCGTCTTCGATTTTTCGTTTCGTCATGACGTTATTTATATACGTCGTTTCTCACAACGTAGCAACGTTTAGAAAGTCGTTGATTTTGTTTCTGTATTTTCCGTCGTTGGGTTTCCTCGTCATGTCGATCGTCGCGAATCCGAAATCGTCACCGTTCCAGCAAGTAGAGCAGCAGCGTTCCGAAAATTGATTGTAGTTCATGTCTCCGCCGACGTAGTCATCGTACGCGTGCTTGAGGTTGGTGTGATCTTGACGAAACAAACATATGAAATTAGCGTTGTCGCGTACTAACTGTTTTGGAATTTTGGAAAACGTTTGAGCTAGGTAGAAACAATCCATTCCTTTGTGACGACCTTGCGTGAAAAAGTTGCGAATTTCATTTTGATTTTCCAGGATGGCGTCGTCGAACACAACGACTGAATTTTCACGACAATTGTCGAGTGGTTTTATTTCCGAGGCGAACGTTGCAATGTCCAGACCATCGTACAGTTTCATCAGTTGCTGGTATTTGGATTGCTCCAAACTTTTCGAGAACACGTACAGGTGCCTGTTCTTCCAATCTAACCAATTCGGTGCGAGGAGAAAATTGTCCACGAGCAGTGTCGTTTTCCCACACCCCGAAGGACCTACGATCAGACAGCGGATGCTGTCGGGAAGCAACTCACCGTTCTTTTTTTTTCTTGTTTGACTTTCCGGATCCGGTAGACGCTTCACCACGTTCCACGTACTTACAAGATCACTTCGTCCGCGTCGATCCAACTCTTTTCCGGAAGTCCCAGCCATTTGACAAACAGTTTGTCACCTTTCCTACACAATACTTTCTCGATGAGGTACGTGTCGGGGTGTTTCGTTTTAGAGAGTTCCTCTTCGTAAAATCTTCCTTTCAAAATCTCGCCGCTACTATCTTTTATTATATACGTGTGTCGGTTTCCAGGTAAAACTCGAACCACCGTAAAGAGTTCCGTGCTCCAATTTTTTGTGAATCCCTTCTCGAACGTTCGCTTCAATTTACTGACCCTCACCTGGTCTCCAATTTTGTAAATAGCTTTCTTTGTCGTGGGTGTGTACTTTGGACAGTAAACGGTAGAAATTAAACGCTGCTCGTCAGATTTCGTAACGTCGGCTGGCTTCATGCCTATCGTTCTGTGTACCGTTTCATTATAGGTGTCGACGAGTTCCGGCAGGATGTCGACCCATTTGTAATTTCCCCGAAGCGTGAATCGTTTCCACATGTGTGTTTTCAAGGTTCGATTGAATCTTTCCACGATGCTGGCTTTGATGTGACTGAAGCTCGAATAATGTCGAATCTTGTGTTTTTGAATAAACTTTTGGAATACGGCGTTGTAAAATTCTTTACCGTTGTCCGTTTGCAGAAACCGTGGTCGTCTGCCACCGCTTTCGCGAAAAATTGTCTTGAATGCTTCCGTGACGCACGTTCCCGTTTTCGCCTTCAAAGGTAGAGCCCATGCGAATTTCGAAAACGTGTCTATGACGGTGAGAAGGTACTTGTTACTCTTGTTCAATTTATGCACGTTTTTCAAATTGCCGCTGCTCATCTCCACGAGGTCACTTTGCCAGAGGTCGTCGATGCCCTTGGTTACCACAGCCAAACGTTCGTAGTTGCGGCGTGCAGGTTTATGCAATTCTTCGACGATGGCTTGCCTAGACATTTTTTTAGAGATTACGTTTCAAGAGAAGCACAAACGTGATGGGATTCAAAGAGGGTGGCACTTCGCTCGTGTTTTGAATGATCAGCTTATCGCCGGCACTCACGTCGAAAACGGTAAGATCTTCGTCTTCGTGTATTTCATATATGTTGCGCGTTTCGTTCCAACGTGCCAGAGGAATGTTTCCTGCTTTCTGGACACCACGATTCGATATCAAAGTCATGGTGGGAACGCTAGCTTTTCTGCCGTGAGACCAGTACGAAAATTCGTTTATCTGAATCGTGCCATCGAGGAGAAACTTGTAGTACGGATGATAAGGATGCAACATGTACAGTTTGTTACCTTCGACGAACGTGGAGATTCTCTGTTGATTGGGTACGCTGTTGATTTCGATGGCTTGCAAGGTGAACAATTTAGCGAATTTAGTGTCGACGCTAACGAGGTTGCTGTGAAGCTGTCCCAGTGTATTTTGTACGGGCAACAAATATTCGACTATGGTATCCGTTACTGTAGAAAACGACGGTTTGATTTTCACTTCCACGTTCAACTGCTTGTAGTTTTCGTTGAGTTCTTGCAGCTTGGCACCGAAAGAGGCCAGCGTCGATTCCTGCGTGGATTCCAGCACTCCAACTTGATTTTTGATGTTGACGACAATATTCTGAAGGCTCTCGACTTGATTCAATTTCGAACTTTTCTCGGTAAGATCGTTCACGATGCTTCGCATCTCTGTAAACTGCATGTGAAGATCGGCGACGCTCTGCGAAGTGGGCAGCGTCGACACCAGCGAAGCAAGTTCGTCTCGAATCTGTTCTACGTTCGCCGTTTCTGTTTCCAATCGTTTCAGCATACGTGATATGTTCCTTTTCAAAGCATGTAATTCTTTGGAGGTGGGGAGATTGGCCACTTTACTCTCGAGATCGCTCAATGAATTGTTGATGTCGCTCGATTCGGATAGTGCCGTCACGGCCGTTTTCAATTTTTCCAAATCTTCGCTCGAAGGTACGCTCGTCCGTAACGATTCCAAATCACCCTGTATGTTGTCCAGTACGTGATGAAAATGAGCAAGATTGGATTCAACGTTCAAATTTTCTAAATATTCGATCTTCTGCTGAACCGTGATTAACGTGTCCTGAATGCTCGTCAACGCGCTCGCTTCAGCGTGAATATTTTTAATTTCTTCGTTGATCAACTCCAGAGACGCCTGAAGCGTAGCGATGGTGGTTTGAATGTGTTCGAAATCTTGATAAGCCTCCAATTGAATTTTTATGTTCGCAACGCTCTTGCCGATGACCTGCAGTTCGTCTGACGATGGTAGGTTCGTCATGGTATCTTCCAAAGTCTGCAACTTGAATTTAATTTCTTCCAACGTGCTGGCGAATTCTTCTTGTAATTTGGAAACGACGACGTGCAAGCGTTCTACATCAATATCCTTCACGACGGTTTGAAGTTCAGAGAATTTTTTTTCGATTGCGGAAGTTCGTTCTTCGATTTCAAGTTTCAATTTTTCCAAATCTTCATTTTTCGATTGAAATTGCTGTAATTTGGCCAAATCATTTTGAAGCGAATCCACGCTCAACTGTATATTTTGAACGCTGTCGTAAGAAGGTACGTCGACATAATTTTTTATGAGCGTTTTCAGTTCGGAATCGATTTTCAGAATGGGGTCGAGACATTGCGTTTGGAGCGTAGCGATTTCCGACTCTAAACTTTTGTTTAAGGTCTCCTGCAAAGCGATCAAATCGCTCCTCAACTTTTTAATTCGGACGTCCAACATGAGAATCTCTTCTGCGTGGTCTACACGCTTGGTGTTGCCGAAAATGTCGTTAGGCATTTTTGGTTAACGGTTATTTATAATAGGATAGACGATTCGTAATTCTACGAAGAGAGGAATAAGTTTGTCGTAATCTCCGAGGAGTTCCATGTAAAGACTTGTACCAATCATCAGTATACCGTCTTCTCCCCTGCCTCGCCTCGTGCAATTCATCTAACCTCTTGTTCAATTTCTCCCCCGCGGCCGAAAGCAGAATGTTGAGATCACCACACCTCATTTTTGGTTAACGGTTATTTATAATAGGATAGACGATTCGTAATTCTACGAAGAGAGGAATAAGTTTGTCGTAATCTCCGAGGAGTTCCATGTAAAGATAATCTCCTGCAGACACATCGTACGTAATGTTAGAAAGCATCTTGTCGTGCTTGATTCGAAAAATGTTCTTGCCGCTAGATATTTTGATTTCGCCTACGTTCTCCGGATTCACGGTGATTTGAAGTTTCCCACCGATCGGAATTTCGTAGAAATGTAAATTGTTATTAAAAACATAAAATATCTTGCCCACGTCCTCATCCAATTTCGTCCAAATGCTGTTGAGGTGAATGATCAACAAACCGTTGAGTTTAGTTAATACGGAAGGTAGAAATTCATGATCTGTCGTCGTGCGGTGTACAGTCTCCATTGTTTGCTTTCGGAAACCAAAAAGATTCATGTTGGTTATTTAAGAAAAAATTGAGAACGTATCTAATATAAATAACACCACAAAAAAATGTGCAATTTTTAGTAACTTCATTTTTTTTTCTTAGCAAAAAATGGAGAAGAAGGAAGCGAAACGTGCATGCGACCAATGTGGGATATATATATCTATTTCTAACTTGAGTAGACATCGGAAGAATGTGCATGGCGAAGGATCAAGTAAGAGAGAGCTCGATGTTGACGATCAAGCGCCACGAAAAAAGCAGAAGAGTGTCGGCGAAAATATTAGAAATATTTTAACCAAGGAGACTTTCCAATCTGAAGAAACATCTGATCTAAACAACTTTTTTCGCTCGGTCAAAAGCAAGTTAATTTCGTCTATCACCGAAGTTTTGTTGCAATGCTCGTTGAAAATCCACCTCATCGTTTCCGTCATTTACGAAAACGTAAAAAAAGAGCGAGAAACTTTCCATCATTACACTGGTGTAAAGAGCCTCCACGCCGCCGACGTCGATGAGGTGGATGCCATTTGCAACCAGATGTTTGACGCTTTGTTGAACAAGCACGAGACTTTCCAAGAACGTGGATCGGGTTGGACACTTTGCGGTTCGCCTCACACTTTAACTTTGAAGGTGGCACGATACAACCCGATGGGAGCATCCAGCTACATCAATTTGCCCCCGGAAATAGCCAGTAAGAAAGCCATCATCAACATTCAAAATGAAGATAACAGATGCTTTTTGTGGTGCATCATTGCTGATCATCACCCAGCCAATGATCACAAACATCGTTTATACCACTACAACAAGCCAGAATATCTCTCAGAATTTGAAAAACCTATGGCTGGCATTAATTACCCCGTAAATCTACGAGACATTAGTAAATTTGAGGCACAGTACAAGACAGATAAAAACGAAAGTATAGCAGTACACATCTTCGGATTAGACAAAAACAACACCATCTACGTTCTCAGACACAGCAACATTAAAAGTAATCGCGTCATCAGATTACTCCTGATCGAAGATGATGATAATTATCATTACTGTCTAATTCAGAATCTTCCAAAATTAACAAGAAGTCAAATTACCACACATCAACATAAAATTCAAGTATGCGACAGGTGTCTGAGTATATTCTACGGTCGAGGAAAAAAGAATGCTGATGAAGAACTCCGAGATCATTATGAAATGTGTAGTAAACATCCGGCTACGGCTATCAAAATGCCTTCTCATGACATGACATTTTCCAACTACAAGGCGTTACTCTGGCATCCCTTGGTGATATGCGCCGACTTTGAAAGTTTCCAACTTCCACTCGCCACATGCGAACCGAATCCCAGCGTATCGAGCACCACCGAAATTCTACATCACGAAGCCTGCGCTTTTGGATTGATGGTCAACAACACAGGCAATGTTATTTTACATCGTGGCAATGATGCTCCACAAAAATTCATTCAAACCTTGAAACAGATGGCCATACAATTCGCTCCTCTACTAAGAGAAGACAAACCAATGGAGCCTCTTACCCAGGAAGAGAAGGAAGCATACGACCTTGCCTCTCAGTGTGATGCGTGCGAATGTAACTTCACCCTCGAAAATATCAAAGTTCGCCACCACAATCATCACACGGGAAAATATGTGGCCCCCCTGTGTAACAACTGTAATATACAAATCAAGAAACCGAAATTTATTCCTGTATTCATTCACAATTTGGAGGGCTACGACGCCAAAATCTTCATAAAGGAGATGGGATGCGACGCTCAACCCATTAGCGTCATAGCTCGCACCAACGAGAAATTCATTTCATTCAGCAAGATGGTGGACGTTGGAAATAGCAATCACGTAGAAATTCGCTTCTTGGACTCCTACAACTTTCTGTCTTCGAGTTTGGCGACACTCGCGTCTCAACTCACCGACGATGATTTGGTCGCCACCAGGAAATGTTTCGGCGACCAACATTTAGCACTGTTGAGACGCAAGGGTGTTTACCCGTACGAATACATGACGGATGCTTCCAAATTCTCAGAAACATCATTACCACCGAGACAAGCATTCTACAGTCGTCTTAGCGACACCTGTTGCAGCGAAGAGGACTACCATCATGCTCAGCTCGTGTGGTCTACATTCTCTTGTCAAACCATGGCCGACTATCACGATCTGTATCTGAAGCTGGATGTTACGCTATTGAGCGACCGTTTTCATCTCCATCGCTCGAGAGGAATGGCAGCATATGGTTTGGACCCCGCTTTCAGCTACACCACACCGGGTTATTCTTGGCAGGCGATGTTAAAATCCACGAAGGTGAAGATAGAACTCATCAAAAACATCAATCAACTTTTGTTTGTCGAAGAGGCAAAACGTGGTGGAATCGTCCAGTGTCCCCTTCGATACGTCAAGGCCAACAATCCATATGTTGCCGATTTCGATGCAGGGAAACCAACAAACTTCTTGGCATACTGGGACATGAACAACCTGTATGGTTATGCCATGTCCGAGACTCTGCCCATCGGAGAATACGAGTGGATGAGCGAGCAGGAACTTCAAGATTGTTTGGAATGGAGCGAAGATCATGAAAATGGATGTTTCCTGAAAGTAGATTTGGAATATCCTGCATCGCTTCATCGAGAACACCATGGATTTGCGATGGCACCTGTGATGGAAACGGCTCCGGAGAAGAAGCTGATGCTCACCTTCAAGAGCAAAAAGAATTACGTGGTGCATTATCGTCTCCTACAATTCTACCTCCAGCATGGATTGGTTTTGAAGCGCGTGCACTCGGGATTGAAGTTTAGACAGACCAGGTGGCTAGCGCCCTATATCGACGGCAACACTCAACGTCGAGCATCAGCTTCTTCTTCCGCAGACAAAGACCTATACAAATTAATGAACAACAGCATCTACGGCAAGAGCATGGAAGATGCGAGGAAAAAAAGAAATATCAACTTGGTCTCCGACCCGAAGAAAATAAACAAGCTCGTCGCTCAGCCCACGTACAAGAACTTCACGATACTGGGCGACACGTTGGTATTGATCGAACGTGCTCTCCGCCACATAACATTCGACAAACCAATCGCCGTGGGAGTCGCGATCCTCGAGTTGTCGAAGCTGGCCATGTACAAGTTTCACTACGACATCATGAAACCATGTTATGGAGAGGTGATCGAGGTGGCGTACACCGACACGGACAGCTTCGTGTACAACATCCACACCGATGATCTATACGAAGATCTAAAAAGCATGAGCCACCATTTCGACTTCTCGAACTATCCCAAAGATCACGCTCTCTTCGACGACAGCCAGAAAATGACGATCGGGAAGATGAAGGATGAAGTCAACGGCCGCATCATCGCAGAGTTTGCTGGTCTTCGAGCGAAAATGTACGCCATCAAAATTCAGGATGAGACCGAAATAAAAAAGGCAAAAGGGGTGGGGCGTTCGAGCACAAACAAACTAACCATAGAAGATTACAAGTCGTGCTTGTTCGACAAAAAAATCAAACGCATGACCGAACGTCGGATCACGAGCACCATCGACCAGTTGCGTACATCCACAATCAACAAAGTGGCGCTTGATCCCCGCGACACCAAATTGAGGCTACTCGACTGCAACATCCACACCCGAGAATGGGGATGCCATGACGAGGAAGAAATCTGCTCGCACCATTAGACTTCTGCATCAAAAAAATATGTATTATTTCTTGCACCACTTTTTTTTTAAAAAAAAAACAATCATTCACACTAATTTTTGCATTCACATTTTTTTTTATATTTTTCTATCATATTATGTACACTATTTTGAGGATATTTTTTTTCTTTCAGATGCAGCACCCTACGGAAACTTTTTTACTTCTTACACTTTCTATTCTTAACCAAAATTTTTTCTTCTCTTCAATCATAAAACACACACATTACACACGGAGGTCCTCTGTAGAGTTTCATAGAAGTTTGAGAAAAAAAAAACACGTGAAACTCTACAGAGGCATGACTTTGTTAGCCGTGGCCATTAGAACTGTGTTGGGCACCACGCACCCTCGCGAGGTTATAGGGGCCAGGTATCCTAAAAGACAACAATTATTATTTTGTTTGTTTGCTTGCGTCACAATACAGGCGCGCGCGCGTGTGTGTGTGGCACATCGTTTCCCCGAGAGAGGTTTACAAAGGTCACAATATACGGAGTTGGAAAATTACGATATGGCGCATTCGCTCATTATTGTTGCCAGCCATAAATCTCTCTCTCTCTCTCTCTTCATCTTACACCAACGTTGGCATCTCTATTTTTTTTTAGTTGTAAGTAAATTGCCAACACACTCTAGTTAATAATGCTACATATTATACACACACACGCACACACATACTGCGTTGCCATCCACCCATCTCTCTCTCTTTTACAGCAGTGCCGGCTCTCCTTGTTTAGTGTGTGCAGGTTGGCAAAAATTGCTTTATGCGCTGTAAGGCAAGCCTCAAGCAAAGTTGCCAGCTCCTTGCTTTAGGTTAGGTTAGACCAAAAAAAAAACCTTGGTGATTTTTTTTCGAGTGAGGAGTTGGCAACGCTGATCTCCACTTGAGGGCGGTCAACCGGCTTGATTGCACAAGCAAAATTGCCAGCTCCTTGCTTTAGGTTAGGTTAGACCAAAAAAAATCTTGGTGATTTTTTTTCGAGTGAGGAGTTGGCAACGCTGATTTTTATTTGAGGGTGGTCAACCGGGTTGATTGCACAAGCAAAGTTGCCAGCTCCTTGCTTTAGGTTAGGTTAGAGCAAAAAAGGCTGTGGGTAAGCTGTCGGTTGTTTAACTCTTCCCTTTCTCTTTTTTCCTTGTAAAAGGCTTATGCAAAAGTAGCAGTGGGTTGGCAACCTTGCTTTATGCACTGTAAGGCAAGCCTCAAGCAAGGTTGCCAGCTCCTTGCTTTAGGTTAGCTTAGACCAAGAAAAAAAACCTTGGTGATTTTTTCGAGTGAGGAGTTGGCAACACTGCAAGAAAATACCTCAAGCAAGGTTGCCAGCTCCTTGCTTTAGGTTAGGTTAGACCAAGAAAAAAAACCTTGGTGATTTTTTCGAGTGAGGAGTTGGCAACACTGCGCGCGAAAAGTAGGGGAGGGACCGTTCTAGAACGTTGGGTTCCACCTACTACGTTTTACAGAAAAATATCGTAAGAGGAGACAGCCTTATAGTAAAATGTCGTAAGGCGAAAAGTAGGTCAAAGGACAGGCCTTACGCCTTACAGAAAAATATCGTAAGGGGAGACAGCCTTATAGTAAAATGTCGTAAGGCGAAAAGTAGGTCAAAGGACCGGCCTAGAACGTTGGGTTCCACCTACTAACTAGCTGTGTAAATGTGTTTATAGTAATAGATTATTTAATGATACCTATAACATTTATCGTCACGATAAGATAGATATTGAGTGGTGGAATATTTATAGTGATTAGGCAGAACATCTCCACATGTTGTGTGTTGTGAGGTGGACTTGCGTAATAAAATTCACAATGTAGTTGCCGTGTACTTCTCCCCAGACCTGATGTTGATAAATATGCATTGTTTTATTATCTGTTTGATGGCAACGAGGAATTGCAAAACAATAATGTAATTATTGTTGGCGATTTTAATGTACCGCTTGTAAGTGTTTCATACTGCAACCTTCAGGTAAAATGACCTTGCTATGAAGCGTCACATGATTTCTTGAAGATTCATGCACTACGCTCCATCAATAATGTTAAAAATGGAACAGTATATTTAGTTGTCAGAAACGTTCAGAATAATTTTGCTGTAAATAAAGAGGATTTTTCCTTGTTAAAGAAGATACCCACTACCCAGCTTTAACTATGAACCTAACTTAAGAAATATAAAGGTAAGAAAGGTAAATTTCTCCCCTGTGCTTAGCAGCACGCCATGAAGGCGTATAGGGGTGTGGGGGTAAAGCCCCACACTTTCTTGATCCGGTCTTGAGTGGGGGTGATGTGATCAGCATAACGCCCCTGACCGCCTTTACCTCCCAGGGTTTCCCCCAGGTACCCATGTCATTCGACGCTGGGTGGGCGCCGCGGCCGCTTCCAACGTTAGAAAAGTTCCCGGATTTGAACCGGCCGGGGATTAAGAAATATAGTAAATATTATTATTAAAAAACAATACAGTTGAGACTTTTAACTTTAGAGCAAGGCAATTAAAAAAAGCTACATGAAATATTACAAAACATAAATTGTAGTCATTTGATTGGCAGAATAACGTAGAGAAAGATATTACTTTACTTTATGATAGAATAAAATTCGTAGTATTTCGTGACTTTGTTTCAAAACAAAAATTTTATCACAATAAAAAAATATCCTTTTTGGTTTACTACCGAAATAATTAGAACATTAAAAATAGAATATTATCATAGAAAACGTATGAATAACAGTGAAAAGAGTAAACTATTATATAAAGAAATTAGGAAGAAATAAAAAATAACAATACACAAAGCTTATAATATACATGTTAAGAAACTGAAGAAATACTTCGAAATAATTCACGTCGTTGCATTGTAATCAAGGAGACCCGGGTTCGATACCCGGTGGAGGCACATGGTGGTTCGGAACCCACTTTAATCTGTAGGTCCAGTCCCGATTAGCATAAAGTGGACTTAAAACCAACTACATCAAATACACGAAGTAATTCAATATGCAGTGATCAGAACGCTACATTTTAAAAGTAGCTTCGCTACAGCTACTGCTACTCTTCCAAAATGTAGCTTCGCTACAGCTACAGCTACATTTACCAAAAAGTAACTCGCTACGCTACTCCTGTTTGCTACTCGCTACTTCGCTACTTTTTGCGCTACTTCTGCATAAAAAAATGAAAACAACCATATGGGTATTAAAAAAATCCCCTACTATAGAAACACCAACTCATCTGAAGCCCTAGCACGGGAGCAGTGGCGCTAGTGTCACTATTTAAAGCTACGGGGAAGCCTGTAGTTCGCATATTTTCCGAGGTTTCAGAAAGCTTGGTGGATCTATACTGGTAAATAGATTCTGTTATTTACTATCATGATTCCAGTCATTCGATAATTTTGATAGCAGTGTTACTTCAGTTACTTATTTTTACTATAGTTTTTGAGAATACCATACCTATGCAAGTGGCATATCAATTCAAATTTGATATATGAATATTGCAATTAGGGTGTTACCCAAATTAATGATTACAACTATACACAAATAAAATTTGGTAGGATTACGTATTTATGTTCACATCAACATATTTTTCTTTAGAATAAATATTTCATTTTTTATAGACTGATATGAAGTCCGCATTTTGAATGAAAAGTACCTGGAGCCCTTTGACTACAAAAGGGCCCCAGGTTCGATACCCAGCGGAGGCACATAGTGGTTAGGATCCAGTCTCGATCAGCTTATCTATGCGTAAAATGGATTCAAAACGAAAACTAGGAAAAACGCCAAGATGGGAGGATGAGATTCTCCATTCCCCACACTGCTCATCATTCATCATTCTTCCTCGTTCTCACAATTAGCCGAAAGTGGCAGAAAGCGACTATAGATAAGAGAATAATTAAATAAACCATTCATCCTTCATTGTCATAATTGAGAGAAGTGGAAGAATAGATGAAGAGGTAAACAGAAGAGGATAAATGGATGGTGGACTATATCAAAGCGTTCGAAGATTAATATGGAACAGGGATGTACCTATGAAATGCAAGAAGGTAATATATAACACATACTATGTGCCAATAATTACATATGGAGCAGAGACTTGGACAATATCATAGAGAGACAAAGAAAAGATGCAGGCAGTGAAGATTAAATTTTTAAGGAGTTTTTTGAGGAAGACTAGAAGGAATAGAATAAGGAATGAGGAGATCCGACAGACAGTGGGTGTGGTGAAGCTTCATGACAGGATAGATCAGGCACGGATAAGGTGGTTCGGACACATGAAGAGGATGGATGCAGAAAGACTACCAGTAAGAGCTTACAATGCACAAGGAGTGGGAATAAGGCCAAGGGGGAGACCAAGATGTCAGTGGAAAGAACAGATAGTGGAGAGTGTTAGGAGAAGAGGACAAGATTGGAACACTGTGGAAAGAGAGGAGTGGTGGGACACCAGAAAAATGGAGAGGCTTGACTTCTATGCCGACCCAGCCAGAGGCAGGAAACGGCGAAGGATGATTATGTCATGATTAGCAAAAGTTACAGAAAAGTGACGCAAAAGTGGGAGAAATATATAAACTTTGAAAACTATGTATATTAACTAAAGAAAGACCTCCCCGATGGAGCAGTTGTAGCGTCATCGCCTTGTATTTAAGGGGTCCTGGGTTCGATACCCGGTGGCGGCACATAGTGGTTCGGATCCCACTTTAAACTGTAGGTCCAGTCCGATTAACCTTACCGTGCATAAAGTGGACTTAAAACACCAAATCAATCAATCAATCAATTAACTAAAGAAAATTGTTGTTTCTGCAGGAAACATACATACTTTTTGCAATATGATAAAATTATTGAGGAAACTGTCGTGTAAACCTGAGTGTTCTAAACGTATTGTAATTTTAAAATTTGTGAACAAATACTATCGCGAAAATAATTGTAATTCCAGAAACTCTTATCATTCTTGTAACAATAATTTATTGCTGGCGAGATCCTATATACTGACGATGATCAATGCTGTTAACGTAGTGAGCCATTTATTGCTGGCACTATTCCCTTGTCAGAGCGGTGGAAAATCCATCACTCGTTTTTGCACTGCAAGTTGCGTCTTACACGGCAATTAATGACATTTTGGTGTCTCTTACACCATGGATATCCACAGGATTTGTTCCGGGGGTGACGCAAACTAGGCACTTTTTTCCAGTGGTGCAGCAAACGAGGCATGTTTCTCCCCAAAATAGCGATGCAGCTAAAAAAAACGTAGCTGTTAGCAGGAATATATTCATATATGTCAGTTAGTTATCTGGATATCTGAATTATTCAGATACTAATTAAATAAATTACGCAGATATCTATAATCTACAGTCTAGATAATCTGTATCTCCATGTAATAGACTGTCTTTATGAACCTCCTGCAAAATTAAGGGTTATTGTCGATTTTTTCTGACGCTGTTGCCACATTCAAAATTCATCTCAAAATGCTGAGAAAAATGTAGCTGTAGCGAAATTTTCGCTACAACTACAGGAATTTTGTAGCTTCGCTACCACTACAACTACAATTTTCAAAATGTAGCATCGCTACAGCTACAGCTACAAATTTTGTAGCTAGCTACAGTAGCGACACTACAAGTAGCTCGCTACTTCTGACCACTGTCAATATGTTACAAACTAGAATCAAGTCAAAATACTTACTTATCCGACACTAGAGTTCTGGATGAGCCTTGGCCTACCCTACATTCTTCCCTAGCCTTTTCAGCATTTCTCCAATTTCTGACTCAAAGAGTTTTCAGATCATTCTCCACTTCATCAAGCCAACGGTTTCGTGGTCTCAGTTTTTTCTCCCTTCCATCTTGGCACGGTAGATAGCTCTTGGTGTCCTCCCATCTTGCATTCTCTTGATATCTCCAACCCATCTTAATCGATTTGATTTTACAAATTCGTCTCACCATATCTTCATTATTTTATAATATTTTGTCTATTTACATGTTGTTTCGAATGTTGATCTCCAAATGGTTTCCTCTTTGACAGGCCCATAAATTCTTCGAACTATTTTTGTTTCAAAAACACGTAGTTTGTTGGCGTCTTCGTCCAACTTTCTGAGCCACATACTACCAGTGCCCTATATATTTTAATTTTGACATTAGTTGATATTTTCATAGTGTGAGATTTACAAAGTATGCTCGATTTACTACCATAATTCTTATATGTGCCTCTACAATAACTCTATTATTATTATTAACTGTTGATCCAAGATAAACAAAGCTTTTAACCCCTTCAAAGTTATAGTTGTCAATTTTTATATCTTGTATATATTTTTCCCCACCTTTTGTTTCTGTCATTTTCAAGTATTTTGTTTTACTTTCATTAAATTTTAATCCTATTGTATTTCCTCCTTGGATCAAATTCATTCCAATGTCTTTTAGGCATTCACATTTCATGCTATAAGAACTATGCCATCAGTATAGGCACAAACCTGTTTAGTTTTGTGACCCTTTACTTCAAAGGATTCGAAGACTCCTTGTAGACTTGAAGATTAGGTACACACAGGATATGTACTAAGTAGAAATTTTTCAGCGAAATATCGGGCGAGGCCAGGCCGGCTCTGTAGCTCAGTGGTAGATAAATGGCACGGTATTCCAGAGACCCGGGTTCGTGTCCTGGTCAAGCCTGCATTTTTCGCTGAAAAATTCCTAGTAGACTGTATAGCAATATTTGTAGTTGAAAATGCATCTCCTTGATATACGTACACGTACACCTCTGTTTTGTTGGGATGGTTCTGCGGCCCGTCTACTTATTAGTACTTTAGCACATGTGTTATTGATGGTCATTTTACTATTCCCACTGGAATCAAGTCAAAGTAAAGCAATTGTGAACCTGTGCTATGTGGTTGCATACATTTTGGATAATATTCCGATTTTCTGGGGTTCGTATCAGCGGCGGCTGGTAGCTCTGAGTTAGATGAGCAAGAGAATGTGGCAATACAGCAAATTACATCAATGGCTACACATCTTATTAGAAAATGTGTTTCTAATAAGTATGTGTAACTATTGATCTAATTTTCTCTATTACCCTATTTCCTTCCTACTAGCTCTTCATCTCCAATTCAGAACCACCAGCTGCCACTGGTTGGTAGGGTCGAAACTTTCCCTCAGAAAAGCTATTTGCCTGAATGACCTGTATACCTGTATTCTGTGAAAGTTTGTGCGGTGACTAGTTGTATATGATATTTATGTTATATAGGTATTTCGAAGACTCAAGACGATACCGAGATTTGCTCTTCGAAACACGAAACAGAACTAAACAGGTTATTATTATTTATTAATTTATTTATTGTAAATGGAGACGAGACCGAGACGTTAGTGTCGTCTCGTCTCAATACCATTCCTTACCGCGTGAACACTCTCTTACCAAGGACGTATTTAGGGGGGTCCACGGGGTCCGGACCTCACCCCGAAAGACTGACCAAGTACTAAAATGAAATAAACGAAATATAATTGTTTAGCATTTGTTATATAATCGATAGTTATTTATTTCCGCTGAACTTATTGGAAGGCAAGGAATTTGTCTCACATGGCATTGAAGGACAGTTCCAAAGATTTATGCACACTATTAGCTACTTATTATAATATGGATAAAATATTAATCAGGAACTTTACTTTTCGTCAGTTGTAATAGGCAATTAAAAGTGATCACCGTAAAATTATTTTTGCCTATTACAATTTGATATAACTCCTTTATTATTATTCAATAAATATTCAAGCCGGCCCCATGGCGGAGTGGTTAGCACGTCGCGCTACGACTCCAGGTCTCCGGGTTCGAATCCTGGCCTGGGCCTGGATGTTTGTGAGTGTCCATTCATCAATTTCATCATATCATCACTCATCCACATCTTCGCAAATTAGCCAAAAGTGGCACAACAAGCGAAGTAAAATAAATCAAATCAATCACTCAATAAATATTCAATTCTTTATCTATTTGACATTAATTTCCTTACCATGGGCATGGCAGTTGTCTTTATTCAAATTTTGGCCATTTTAACTATACGTATGCTAGATAACAATGTAACAAAAAAACATTTTTTTTCTGTTCCTGGGTAATAATTGTTATTTCCTAATTCCTTGTGTTCCAAAAGTATAGAAAATGGCTATTATTCCTCATAAACTTTGTTTTTGTAGCCAGGACAATGATGTTTTGAGATTTACCCTTTTCCAGTACACGTTTTTTCTCATTACGAATAAAGAAGATAAATAACGTGTCATATTGCGCGCTGTAGCAATATACTGGTCCCCCTATAACTGAAATGGAGAGGTCTTGGCATTCTGCCAGCAACAATAGTGCAAATCGTGCAGTTTGAAGCGGTTCATTGTCATCCTAGTTGCCTAAAGTAAGAATCACGAACCTTCCGACCTTCTGTAAACAACCGTCTCACTTCGAGTAACGTATCACTCCGCGCCAGCTGTTCGTGAATGGTGCGGCCATCATATGCTGCTCACTCGCAACCTTTAATTTTACGTAACATGGAAAAACGTATTCTTATTTTAACTGATAATCTACACATTGAAGTATAATACATTTTCTACAAGTGTTTAAATACGTATTCTTGTTCAAGAATGAACATATTTTTCTACGCCAAAAGTTCAATTTATCTGACACTGGGTTAACAGATCCCCCTTCCCCCTCCTCTCTCAGTATGACAGCGCCAAAGTTATACAAGAGAGAGAGAGAGAGAGAGAGAGAGATTCGTTTCAGTAATTCAAGCCTTTTGGTTTTATTTCCACCAAATTATTGCCCAACATTGTTGAGTATTGTTTTCTCCTTTGTGCAACAAATATACCGCCAGTTTTAGCAGAAGCTAAACAAAGATAAGCCGGGGAATAAAAAGAGATTGTTTATCTGTCTCTCGGTTTCTTGTACACTACAAAACAAAAAGACGATAATAAGCACATTATTTACGCACGTCTCATGCAAGTAATGTATTTTCTTACCTTGATTCAGTACTTCCTTTTTGAACTTGAGGCATTTTCGGCGCTAGACATAATCCTTTCAGAGTAGGGTCTGTCAAATTTGCTTGCCGAAAAGGAACTCAACGTGGCACCAGAGGCAATATAACGTCGACTGCTAAAATTGGGGAGATCGTCATCAATCATCACTATCAACATCTTCTCCACAGTAGACAGGACGGCTCTTTGATTGAAAGAATACGAAAGCACCTCGCATTGTATTGCGCTTATCTCAAAATCGGTGTACTTGTTTATACGAGCAACAACGTGTTTTTTTCGCCGGACTCACAACTTGACCGGTCGTTTTCCTTTCTTTCACTACACCGAAAACACAGAGACGCAGACACACAATTACACTTGGACACCAACCTCACTGCTTGCTCAGGATAGCACCGACACAACATCACATAAACGTTAAGAACAACCTGCTTCTTGCCACTTTTCAAACGGCTGTATTTCCGAAAGAGTACTCTGAAAACGGGAGACCTTCCTGCACGCATGGAAGTCGCCATGTTTGAAACTGGCGCTATTTTCTTGCTGTTCACGTGATCGATTGTAATTTATACAATAATCACGTATTATTATTATAAACAGAAACCTTTAATGGAAATATATTTTAAAATGTATAATCCAATGTAGTGGCCGCGGTGGCTCAGTCGGTGGTGTCGACCTCCGTGGCGAAGTGGTTAGCAGAGCGCGCTACAACGCCAGGGGTTCTGGGTTCGAGTCCCGGGTAAGGCATGGGTATTTGTGTTCGTCCAGTTGAAAAGAAACAAAGAAAAATGGAAGAATTGAAAAGTGTAAAAGTGAGAAAAAGAGTGAATGGTGGGAGATACCTCCGTGTAGGGGCATTTCCTTTTAATAATAAAAAAAAAAAAAAAGTCGGTAACGCGTCTGACTACCATGCTAAAGGTCCCGGGTTCGATCCCCGGCCGGTTCAAATCCGGGAACTTTTCTAACGATGGAAGCGGCTCCGGCGCCCACCCAGCGTCGAATAACATGGGTACCTGGGGGAAACCCTGGGGGGTAAAGGCGGTCAGGGGCGTGATGCTGATCACATCACCCCCACTCACGACCGGATCAAGAAAGTGTGGGGCGTTACCCCCACACCCCCTATACGCCTTCATGGCGTGGTGCTATGCACAGGGGAACACTTTACCTTTTTTTATCCAATGTAATTTACACGTTTTTCTTCCATTAGCGTACTTTCATAGGAGGGACTACATGAAGCGGAAGAAATCCGTTATTAGGCTGTTGCCAACCTCAATACTTCTCACTAAGTCAAGTACAGAAACGGAAGTGGTATGTCGATTGTCGGCATATGATAGTGTTATTTCACATTGTCAGTGACGATCCTCCGGGGATGGGGAAGGGGGTGGGACGTAGGAGTCGATCTATAATCCAGAGGTGTTCACCATCAGGATGGTGACATCCTCACACTCCGGAATACTTTTGCGGGTGAAGGAGGGCAGGCCATAGGGTGAGGGAGGTTGATTTAAAATGAACACCTCACAACAAGAGAGAAGAAAAATGTGACAATATTTAAAAATTCACCCCCAAATATGCATTTTATGTTATATGTAGCGTACAATAAAATGTGATAAAAAACAAAGGTAAAGTGCTTCCCTGTGCTTAGCACCACGCCATGAAGGTGTATAGGGGGTGTGGGGGTAACGCCCCACACTTTCTTGATCCGGTCGTGAGTGGGGATGATGTGATCAGCATCACGCCCCTGACCACCTTTACCCCCCAGGTACCCATGTCATTCGACGCTGGGTAGGCACCGGAGCCGCTTCCAACGTTAGAAAAGTTACCGGATTTGAACCTGCCGGGGATCGAACCCGGAACCCCTGGCGTTGTAGCGCTGTGCTAACCACTCTTTTTTTTTTATTGTCTCATTCTGATATACAAGTTATGGAATTACATTGTTTTTGACATAAGTGTAGTACTGCTATTACAATTCGTATTTCTATCTGGTTAACCTTTACATTTTTGTTTGACCTAAATTAAGTATAAAGCACTAATAAGAAATTTGCATACCATTTCTTCCTTGCTTGGAGAGGAATTTTTTCATATTGTTCTTGCAAGAAGATACTGAATTGTTTCTTAAAACTGCTCTCGTCATTGTGAAATATATATAATAAGTATTCTGTTATCAACCATTGTACTGCTCGTTGTTTTGTTGGTGGATAAAAATTGAAAGCAGGAAAAACTATATCTGTATCCGTAAACTTTGTTAATGAGGTGCGGCATATACGACTGAGCATTGTTCGCAATTTGTTCCACGCCGTGGAGGAGTTGCGACACTTGGTTATCCTGTGGGCTAAAGAGTCAGGCACGTTGCATGATATACAGTTAGGAGAGTCACTGATTCCATATTGGTATGTCCTATCTCTTGTCACTATAACACGATGAACCACTTTGTACCATATTGATTGGGCAGCTTTTGAAAGGTGTTTGGCGGAGACATTTTCCCATATTTGTGGCCAATTATGTGTATTGAAATCCCGGACTATTCGTGGTACTGTGTGCTTGAAACTATTGATTTCACTATATAACTTTTTAACAGATGGTGTAATTGTCTCATGTCGTAATAACTGGAAGCATACCTGTAAAGCGATGTCCTTATAAAACGAAAATCTTTTGGGGATACTTTGAATATCGATGGGAGCTTCTAATGGAATGTCCTGTATTATCTTCTGTATACATGCTTGGGTCGTTGACTCGTGCAGTGAGAAAGCTGTTTTAAGGCCAGTCTGTACAAACAATGCTCTTGCCTGTGTGTTCACGTGTATTAGTGCCAAACCACCTGTCTTCTCTGATAACGTGACCTCATTTATTGCCACCCGGAAAATTGTATCGTGCCACAAAAAGCAGCCAACTGCTTTGTTGACCTTGGCTAAGTGCTGTGTTTTGAAGGGCAGGATTTTTGCTACATACCAAAGTTTAGAGAGAGCAAAAACGTTGATAAATCTTACTCGTGTTTTTAAACTCAGAGAGCGCATCTTGTTCACTCTGAGGACGTAGATTGCCCTCTCGCACGTGAGATTACTATTGGCTTCGATCGTTTCATCGATATTTGCATAGAAGTTTATACCTAAAACTTTTATTTTCTTGTCTACAGGGATCTCCGTATTGTTTGTGAAAGGATTCTCCTTGCCAAGGGGCATCAGGAATGACTTTCGATTGTTTAGTTTTGCTCCTGATGTGAGCTCAAAAGTATGTATTTGGCTTTTAACACTGTACAGATCTCTTTCATCCTTGAGAAAAATCGTGACGTCGTCCATGAAACTGCCAACTTGTATTGTGGTGGAAGTCATAGAAATGCCCTGTAAATGATGCTGGATACTAAACAAAAAGGGGGCTATTGTGAGGACGTACAATGTGCTACTCAAGGGACTACCTTGTAGTACACCTCTTCGCATTTTAAAACTTGTTGTCAAGAAACCATTTATTTTGAGTTTTAGCAGCATATGATTATATAATGTTTTTATCCAATTAAGAAAAGTGTCTCCGAAGCCATATGCTTCTAAGACTTTGTACACAGATTCGTGGCTCACTCTGTCATATGCTTGAGAAAAATCTAAAGATAGAATTGCCTCTGATGCATTCTTATTTTGTTTGGTAATAATTACGTCTCTTATCGTTTGTAGCAAGTGATGTATACTTTGGGACGTATTACAAGCGAACTGTAAGTTGCCAATAAGTTTAACCATATATTTTTTTAAACGCTGATTTATGCACCTACTTATAAGTTTGATGTCACTGCTCAATATGGAAATTGGCCTAAAATCTGTGACGAACTTTGGATTTGCCTTTTTGGGAACTAACACTATAACTCCCGTGCTACTGGTCTTCCCTATGGTCCCTGTTGTCAACACTTCGTTGACCCATTCCGTTAATTCGTCTCCTATTAGATCCCAGAAACATTGATAGAATTCTGATGGTAATCCATCTTCGGCTGTAGTTTTATTCCTCGGAGCTTTGAATACTGCATCATGAACCTCCTTTTTACTAAACGGTTGTGTGAGCTCAGTTCTTTCATTTTCTGTCAGTGACGCAGGGAGGTAGTTCAAAAAATTGCATTGCGTTTCTGTTGGATTAAAGGCTTGACCAAGAAGATTTTTATAGTATTGCAAAAACCTGTCGTGTATACTATGAGGGCTGGTGACAACTTCACCGGAATCTAAAGTTAATTTATGAATAACGTGACTCCTGGCGTGTTTATGTTCTTGAAGAATGTGACTTAGTGTGGCTTGCTCGTCTGGGTCTGTAGGAAGAATCTTGCTCTTTATTATTGCTGCAGATTTTCGTTTCCTATGTATAGCAAGTAATTGCGCTTTTATTTCATTTGCATAAGGACGATCGAAATTACCTTGCAATGCTAAACGATGGAGATCATTCAAGACTGCATACAAAAAATTATATTTGTTTCTTTGATCTCTACTAACCTCTGCACTGAAGAATTTACTGACCTGACGAAATTTAGGCTTAACTCGAGTTTCCCACCACTCGATTAGGGTCTTGTGTACTGGCCGAGAGGCCTGGAGTTCGTTCCACGTTTCCCTGATTAGCTGGACATAACTACCATTGCGTAATAATGTGCTACTTAAAAGCCAGTATCCGCTACCTTGTCGGGGTTTGATCAAATCTAAATTTATTTTGAGAATTGGGACACTATGATCACTAAAGCATACTGGAAAATTTTGAACGCTAATGATATATTCCTGAAATCTTGGTGCGACATAAAACCTATCGATCCTTGACGCACTATTGGAGGTGATATGTGTGTAACCTTGACTTTCGCCATTGGTGTGTATCCAAGCGTCACGCAGTTGTAACCCCTGCGTTAATTCATAGAGCGCACGTGAGAAGTTGTATCCTGGATTTTGATCTTGTGAACGAATTACGCAGTTAAAATCTCCCACTAGTATAGTGTCTAGTGTGTGGGATGTCAACTCGGGCCCTACAACTGTTGAAAAAAAATCTTCTCTTTCCCGTCTGTTTTGGCTTCCTGACGGAGCATACACATTACAGAGAAACACTGAGCCTAATTTGGCACTTATTTGTCTGCCCGTGGGATGGGGCACTACATTACGTAAATCCAAGTGTCGCCTACATGCTATGGCAGTCCCTTGTGCAAAGGGAGTAAAATTGTTGTAAACTTTAAACATGTTCAGTACAGAAAAATCGTCTATGGCTACCTCTTGTAAGAGGGCCACATCAATAGACGATTTAATGAGAAAGTCATTGAGAGCAATTATTTTGGTCTTACTTTGCATTTGATTCAAATTTATAGATGCCAAGGTAAATGTTTGCATGATTAGAACTGTCCACAAAAGAAAACTAAACTTACTTACATTCTTCAACATTACTAAACTCTAATTTCTGCCTAGAATGCATTAACTATGCTTTCCACTAAATAAATCTGGGGTAAGTTTGTTACTCGTCGAAGGTTTCTCTTTAATTACATTTCCTGAATGACTTGTTAAACTACCCTTTGAAACATCTTGTTTTGGGGTACCAGGTTCTACTCTAAATTCGTTATGAACTATTGTGGAACTTACGCATTCATTATTTTTCTTCTTCTTTCTACGTAGCACCATGGACTCTTCCGCCACTGACCGTAACCTTGATACAGATCTTGACCGTGATTTCCTAGGAGAGGTAACTACGGGGAATTCTGCCTCCGCGAACAAAGCACTTGGGGGTGGGGGCGGGGGTATGTGATGCATCTCCTCTGCAGTGGTCAATGTTGGCTGCTCCATCTCGTCCCTTCCTGTTGGTGCATTCTTCTCACTAACTTCCTGTCTGGTACCTGTCTCCTCGTCGGTGATTCTGGGGCTATCCGTTTTCCCTCCATTGCTATCTCCTGACGCTGGGACTTTTGCAACTAACGGAGCTGAATCTCTTGGTTTAGTCCGTACGGGTAGCACAGTTGGTTCATATACCATCGGTACATTGTCAGCGGGTATATTAACCGGACCCCTGCGGGGCTGGTTCCCTGAGGATCGACGCTTAGGGCACTGAGCAACTACATGATCCTCCCCCGAACACGCGAGGCACGTACGCACCTGCCCAGGGTATGTTACCCAATAAGAGTCTCCATTCATTGTTACATATGAGGGTATGGGTTTACGTAGTATCATTTTAATCAAGACACGTCCAGTTCGAGTAGGGTAAATGTGATCTGCAGAGTATGTCTCGTCTTCAATTTTTAACACTTCCCCATAAGACCTCATGACACGACTTATCACTTCTGCACTTAATTCAATTGGGACTACATCAGGGGCGTGCCGTGACCTTTCGTGATAGGCAAGCGATGGGTGAATTTTTCGTTTCGGTTAATTATAACAATTTTAAATATAATATAGGCCTACACACATCCCCATTTACAATAATGTGCATAATGGTGACATATCGGGCTTGAGTGTGTGATGTGCGCATACATACCGTAAAATCAAATCTTCGCTGCACGGTTTTTAAAGAAGGAAAACAGCCTTTCGATATAACTTTTAAATTCCAACCATGAAGAAAATAATGATTTACCTGATATTTGAGGGCAACTGTAAATTAAATTACGTTCTTCTTTAATCCTGAAAATAAGAAACATCCTATTAGCATAAAGCTTTGATATTAAATAAACGGACGGGTTTGGGTTTCTTACTTGGCTAGAATTATGAATCATGACTTGTCTTCAGTTGGATGCAAGCGCAGATGTGATTCTGCGAACGTTCACGTCTTTGCACTGAATTATAAAAATTGCTCAAGTCACTCACCGTAGCCTGTATAGTTCCATCAGTGGCGTGCTCAGGATTTTCGAAAGGGAGGGGTTATGTATACTTTTTCTTGGTAGTCAGCCCTCATTTTGTCATATTTTCCTACTTTTGACGTTCTTTTTTTAGGAATACTTGGCGAAAGGGGGGTTATAACCCGCATCAACCCCCCTTCCTTTTGGGCACGCCACTGAGTTCCATGGTCCTACATTTGTATTGAATAAAACGCATGGCCAACAAAATAATTTATTAAGATCATTGCTGCCACATAACCACATAATATTGTTATACTGAGATGTTTTAAACTGCCTAATGAAAACTTTCCCATCTTTCTTAGTTGGTTTGGTTATGAACAATTCAGGACACGGTCGCTCATGGTTCAACAAGCTCCAACTTTTCACGTTATGTTCTCGAACTGAATGGTTTTGAAAGAAGGCCCCTAATAATCAAGTCCTTACCTGCAACACTGCAAATCGATGGCTCGTCTGGTATGTCAACCATGGCGGAAATTTTCAATGTAGAATCATACTTTTACATCAGGTGCAAAAACACTACGCAAAGAACAGAAAAACACAGCACAATATGCCAGGCCCGTAGCTAGAGGGGGGGCAGGGGGGCAACTGCCCCCCTGAGAGCCTGCTTTGCCCCCCCTGTGAAAAATACAGAACACATTCCTACCTGGAATTCTCACAAATCTTTACAATTATATCATGTGTTACTCTAACAACATAACAAAGACACTTATTGATTTTGTGATTTATTAGGGTGTATGGGATTCCGTATAATGTCGTATCAGAATTGGGGGGAAAAATTCCCTTCCAAATTCAGACTTCGGGTAATGATTTCGCAATTTTCAGTATCTAGAACAGTTGTGACATTTTGAGTAGTCTTGTATTAAAGGTAACCTAATGTGTTCGGATGTTTTTCTTGAATGTGTTGCCCTGAACTTGGAACTGCTTACATTTTTATTTCCAAAGTCTACCTTTTGGTAATAGTGATTCATGTGGTAGAGAGAGGGAGTGGATATTTGATTTTTGTTACTTAGCGTTGCTTTTCTGCCTCATCTAGCTTATCGCAACAATGAGTGATGACGTGAAATTGATGAAGAGACACTCATATACAGTGCCGCAACTTCAGGGGGCAGGGGGCATTGTCCCCTCCCCCCGACATTGGACGGAAGTCCATTCAAGGGGAAGCAAACATTGTAGTAAAAAAACAAGACTAGGAGAATCTAAGAATAGCAGGACAATTGGATACTCATGATGGAATTAGTTTTTACGTGTTCCTTGCATTTTTCTTTCAAATTTTATACAAATAAAAATACATTTCGTAATATTTTCTTGCTCGCTTCGCTCGCAATGTCTGCTTTTCTTATAGAACAAGTTCAGAGCCATAAATAGCTGTGGGGCGACGGGAGTCGGCCCTGGCAGCCAAACGATACATATGAAAAAAAAGAAATCTTAAAGAGAATACCATGGCGCCCCGCCCTATTAAAACAATTTCTTTCTATGAAACTTAATATGAAATATTAATGATGACACTGTAATCCAAGAAGTCATTGATCAATCGAGGGATTCCTATTTGTTTGTCAGGTGTCAAAACGTGTATTTCAAATAGCAATATAATACTGAACAATTCACACAATATTTTGCAAAATGGTTAACGTAACCAGTAGGCAAACATTGTCTGTAGTGATGCAAGAGTCTCCCCTTTGAAGGAAATAGAGTCCGTGGTGAACTAAGGGACCCATGTTTTAATGTTTTAGCAAGTACAAAAATGTATTACAAATTTTTACAGAATTCATCAAAGGTTAGATAATATGTAACAATTATTATTTAATTAATTCGATTCTTCTTGCATAACACAACACAATGGTGTTGTTGGATTCTCGTTAGATTCCTTTGTGCGTAAAGATCTTGCATACTGGAAACTAGAGGAAATCATTATGAAGCATGATTTATAAAGGGCTCCCTTAATCAGTTCTGCAGAGAGGCCCAAAGCTGTTGGTACATATTAATCATCTATTAACATTATCGACCTGTAAATATCAAGTAGATACAGTCCTATTTATGTTAAACTTTATATTCTTTGGCAATCTGGAAAAGTCATTATCGTAATATTGCTATTTGATGTTGCTCGAAGTTTTTTTTTTGTTCGTTGCAGTTTCAAGATATCATCCCTTTTCTGTTACTTATCTCTTTTGGGGGAGGGGGCAAGTGCTTCTATATACCCTGCCAATGCGACACAATATATTAAAAATTTGCCCCCTCTAGGATTGACTTCGCCCCCCCTACAAAGAATTCCTGGCTACGGGCCTGACAATATCACAGTAAAAAACAACACGCTCCGCAGCACCCACGCTTCTTCCGTTTCACCCTACCTGCAGTTGCAGTGTTACTTACCCTCCATATTTCCGAGTAACTGACTACATGACGGATATGTTCAAGTACCGGCTGTGATTTTATTTCTTATAAATAGCACACGACTGGTGATCACTGGCTAACTTCATAATGTAATTTGTTAATTACTATAGAGTTTCAAACATGAAAATCGTACCGCGTGAGGTGGTGCTACGGACGCACAGAAAATTCTGGAAGTTAGCAACCTTGTGGCTAGTGTGGACGAATTCTTTCCAACACCCTTGCCAAAGACAGATGCGGTCTTGGGGTTGCTTGCCCTCGGTCTTTTTTCTTCGTGAACGGGGATCGACAGTGACCATGCAAGAACTGCATAAGTCACTCGAAAAGCGGGGAGAAAGGCGAGCAGTCCTCTTCCTCTAACGCGGTCAATCTTGCCGCATCGCCCAACGTCGTCAAGGATGCAGCCAGTTTATGTTTCAAGCCAATAGAACAGGAAATAGGGGAAATGAAAATTCTGTAATGTAAATATCTTATAGTAAATAAATTCCATTCTAAGGTATATAAAGGCATTGAAAAAGTGTTTTAAAAAACAACGCAAGCGGCGCTTGCCCCGCCTTTCCTTACCGCACGCTTCTGGACTACATGGATTCTGACGATTACATGCCGCTGGTGGGCCCATTCTACTTCAACTTTATGATCACCATCTACGTCACTGTAGATTACCTCAGCACCAAAATCATTAAGTAACCGTTCTCCTACCACTTTTGTCGCAAATTTCACGTACAAACACTTACGAAAGTAATCTATTTCAAAACTGAGCACTTGGTTCGTAGGCACTTGGTAGACATCATGAAACCATCGATGAAAATCCAATGACGTAGGTCGCGTTTTGACCTCACGGAAAACAAATTTCAAGGTGTTTTCTCTTTGTGTATTCATCGTGAACTATTTCATCGTATCTTCACTGGCTCACGGTAATTGTAGTCAAAACCTCGCTTGCACTCCAAAGGAAAAAAGAACTAACACAACACTAGCAAACCGTATACGGCCCTAGCTAACTCGGACAGTTCGATCACTAAGCCTTCTCACGCGAAGAGCGGAGCTCGGTACGAACTGATACCTGCACGAGCTGCAGGCAGACTAGCGCCACTCCGCCACGGAGGTCGACATTGACTGAGCCACCGCGGCCACACAATAAAATGTGACTGCCTCAAAATATTTCTGTATTCTACAGTCTTCTTTCCCCACTTTTATGCTTCTCTAAGTTGCCGTTTTAGTTTCCCTTGGTGTCTTTGCTGCATAATTATTAAGTTAATCAATCAAATCATATGTATTAGCTTACTTTCATTATCTATAATAATAAATCATAACACTTTCCAACATCAAATAAATTTAATGAAGAAACCCCGGTTTCAAAACGTAATTTATCTTATGTGTCACATTGTTCTAGCAAGGTTTTTTTTAGTAAAATATGAGAGAAAATTAATCCTTTGGTACGGAATCGTCTTACCTCTGGGGGATAAGATGTACATTTTGTATTTTTTTAATTTACCGTTGCTTTACTTCCACATTTGGCTAATCCCGACGATGAGAATGAGTGATCGTCAGATGAAATTGATGAAGGGATGCTCACAAATAACACCCATGATTAGAGACAGGGAACTTCGGTAACGAGTCTGAAAATCGGCCACCAGGCAAGATGTACATTTTTTAAACTTTTTTTTAACATACATTCAATAACTTTCAACAACAGGTCATCACTCAGTGAGACACTGCTTATTCCGCATCTGTTGACAAATGGAATGTTTTTACACCTTGTAGGCTATGTGGATTATTTTTTTTCCATAAGTTTGCAACACTGTTAGGGTACACGTGCTTTTGTTTACAGAAGGTCTTAAGTTCTATGATTCTCACTTTAATTAGATACACGTTTACAATGGCATCAAGAAGCTGCAAGTATATGGCAGACGAATTTTGTCATGTCTGTGGCCATTTTATCAAGAAAAGAGGAAATAAGTACTCTGTGAAAGCATCTGCTAAAATGTGTGAAGCATACAGAGCATATTTCGGCATGTCTGTAGGGGAACAAGACAAAACCTGGGCACCTCATTTCACCTGCGAGAACTGCAAAAAAACTCTGGAAGGTAAGACGGAAAATTAAAATGTAAAATTTTAATAATTTCAATTATATATTAAATATTTAGGGTTTTCTTGAAGAGGCCTAGAATTTTTTGTTTATTTCAAATGTATTTTGAAAATTTACTTTTACTAACACCTTACATGTTTAACATTTAATAAACTGCTATATACTTTATTTTTACCCACATTAATGTTGAATTGTACATCCTGTTTTGTAAGTTGCTTGTGCACCTATTCCAATAGTAGTGTACCTAAGTCACAAGGTTTGGGTGCAGTTGTGCACCTGATTGACAAAGTTAATAAAAGTATATAATTTTGTGCATATTAAATATATATCTACATATCTCATATGTGAAATATGTTGTGAAAATACACATTAGTTTATTTTTGTCTTTTGTCTTTTGCAGGATGGTACAGAGGAGAAAAGAGAGCCCACTCCTCCGGAGAAAAAGCTGCCCTCTTCAGACGAGAGTATTAAGTCAGAGAGCTAGGAAGACATTGATCTTGACACTTACAATTTTCGAGCCGAGGAGAGAAACCCATACGACCCCAATTAAAAAGATCTTAACGATTTAATTAGAGATCTTGGTCTCACAAAGTCCAATGCAGAACTCTTGACGTCCAGGCTTAAGCAGTGGAATTTATTAGATGAAAGTGTGCAAATAACAGATCAGAGGAAGCGTCATCAAAGTTTTTCCAGCTTTTTCATAAGTCAAGATGGACTCTGCTTCTGCCATAATGTCACCGGTCTGTTTGAAGCAATTGGAATTGACTTCAGTCCAAATGAGTGGCGCCTCTTTATTGACAGTTCGTCCAGAAGTCTTAAAGCCGTGCTTCTTCATAATGGAAATACATACCCATCTCTTCCACTAGCTCACTCAGTCCACCTCGAAGAGGATTACAACAGCATAAAGCGATTGCTAGATACCTTGAAATATGATGAGTATGGATGGGAAGTCATCGGAGACTTCAAAATCATAGGATTTCTAATGGGTCTCCAAGGCGGTTTTACCAGGTTTCCTTGTTATCTTTGCCTATGGGACAGCAGAGACACCAAAGTGCACTACAACACGAGGTATTGGGCACAGAGGACTGAGTTCCCTGTGGGAAAAAAAACAACGTCAAGTGGGAGCCACTGGTAGACCCCCACAAGGTGCTAATGCCTCCACTTCATATTACATTGGGTCTGATCAAACAATTTGTCAAAGCTTCAGATAAGGAGTCAGCAGTCTTCAAGTACCTTCAAGACTTCTTTCCTAACCTGTCTGATGCAAAGATCAAACCCGGTGTCTTCGTCGGCCAACAGATAAAGAAGCTTTTGGCGTGCGAAGAATTTCCCAAGAAGCTCAGTAAGAATGAAAAAGCGGCTTGGAACAGCTTTGTCTTAGTGGTTAAGGGCTTTTTGGGCAATCATAAGTCCGAAAGCTATGTGGAAGACTCTGGTGAAGAACTACGACAAAATAGGCTGCAGGATGTCCTTGAAAATTCATGTCCTCGATGCTCACCTTCATACATTTAAGGATAACATGGGAGCATAGTCGGAGGAGCAAGGAGAGCGTTTCCATCGAGATATATATATTGGACTTCGAACGTCGCTACCAAGGCCAGTATAACAAGAACATGATGGGAGACTATATTTGGGGGCTGATTTGTGAAAGTAATGTACAGTATAATCGTAAATCCCGGAAAACTACTCATTTTTAAATCTTTTGCAATAATTTTGTTCACAACTAGAGTGCAAATATATGTCACTTTTGATGTATGTGTGTGTGTGTGTCTTTTTCTTTATGTAAATGAAAAACACGAATTCGTATATTTTCTCATTGAAAACAGGTAAAATTCAAAAATAACACTGTCCTGGTCACAAAAACAAAGTTTGAGGGGAATAATAGGCATTTTCTATGGTTTCCAGTTAGAAGCCTTTAGAAAATAAAACTCGCTACACAGGAACAAAAATCGTGTTACAGGGTGTAATGAATACCTGCTGTTATATATGTATTCTTTTAGCATCTTTTTTACGTATTCATGTAATGCTAACAATACAATATTAATTAATTGTATTTAGCTAATTAATGTTAATTATTATTATTATTATTATTGTTGAGGCACTTGGTCGGATCCCCCACCACCCGAAATATATTTCTAGATACGTGCCTGCCTCTTACGTGTGTTTTATGTTACTAACATGAGTTTTTTTTTTTTTTATTGAGACATTGTTAAAATGGTCTCATATCAAATTTGATAAGAAAAGTGAAAATTAAATCGTTCTGGTGCAAGGCAGGAAAGTTTATTCTGCTGTGCTGGCGAAGCGACGTTTTTCGTGACATCAGAAAGCTATTAACGCCCACAGTGTTCACTCACCCGTCGCGAAAGGTAGTCAAAGAGCAGTAAAGCAGTGTTATAACCTCGCCAACATTCCAGATAAAACTTCGCCGATAAAGGAATCTCACAAAATGTGACATGCAGAATTAAGCTTCCTTTCTTCGGAAGCGAAAATGACATATTTTTTGTACTTTTCTATTTGATACATATACCTAACCGCTCCAAGATAGACACACACAGGTAGGTCATCAATTTTTCCTGCTATCGTTGATGACATAACTTCGACTGGAAGTGATTTGCGAATTAGCAATGAAATGAACAGAGTCCTTAAATGCGTTTTAAACTGTTTAGCTGCCAGTATACAATGAGTAATATGTGAGGAATTTATTGCGAAAGACCGTTTAAATTGTAATGTGAATACTCTCAAAGTAATGCACGACGACAAAAGTAATTATTGGTTTAAAATGAATAAATGCAGGAAACCATAATTCTTCAAATGCGTTGTGATACATTCTTATTTCATTAAATTTGTTTGTTACCGAACGAGTTCAGGTAAGTGGTTAAGGTATCGAGCACGTACACTTGGTGCCGTAGGTTCATTTCCCACAGGCTCCGATCCGATGGATTTCTCCGTATTTTTTTCGCAGTCACTCAAGACGAATATTGCATTACAGTGGTTCTCAATCTTCGTGAGGTCGCGGTCCGATAAATTGTTATTTTAAAAATCAATGCCCCCACTCCAACAATTTTACTCGGAAATAAATCTCTATATTTTGAACTTTATACATTAATTAACATATAATTAATCAATCAAGGCATAAATCCTAATAGTTAAATGATATCTAGGCTTGATGAAAAATATGAAATTTAGTTTAAGTTAGTTATCAACCACTGTATCTAATAGAATATTCTAATTTCCTACTCAGGGGTGCCCACAGGGAGAATTAGGGCGCAGGCTGCGCCATCGAAATTTTTTCCCTTCAAATAATATAAAATTCAACATTTATATATTTTTCCAAAATATATGTAAAACTTTCACACCTTGAATGCACCACATTTAATCCATTAGATGAATAAAATTAAGTGTTTAAGGGTATTATCGAAGGGGGCGATATCCAACTCTTACATATTAGGCCTTAATTGACACGTGGGTTCTGGGGTGGATTCTGAATTAAACGTTGGGGGATACAGTATCAAACTCTAGGTTTTAGATTATGGCGGGCATTTTAGTTAGAGGGGGATTGAGTATTAAATTGATGAGGTATCCAATTCTTCTGTATTACTATTGTCTTAGACTATGGTGGACATTCTGGTGTGGAGACTGAGATTTTTTTTTTTTTTTTTTTTTTTTTTGTTTGAGGTAATATCCACTCTTCAATATCAACAGTAAGTCTAAAATTGGCATGAGAATTTTGGTGGTAGGATTGAGCATTAAATTTAAAGGGGGAAAGACAGGAATCTCTTGATAAAGTGTTAAATCTTAGATTGCCAAGGGATTTCTGTAGTGGAGAGAGAGTTCGAACATTATTTTGGAGACTGTATTTAGCGATATCGTATTAACACGGTTCCGACCCCGAACGTGTCAAAAGAAAAGCTGGAAAAGACTAAATATCTCGGGATCCTAAGAAAGTATTGGCACCCTATTAAATTAATATTCTTGAAAGCCTGCAAAGAAATAGATGTAAAAATATTCTTTCTCGCTTCGCTCGCACTGATGCGTTGCGAGAATGCGTGTTTGGCACTTTACTGAGGTGAAAGTGAAGTTTTACACTACAGCTGCATTACAAGATATATAAGCCATATTCTCAATATTCATTAATACCATCACTTCTTAAAATATATGCTTAGTGTTGGTTGCTTAATTTAATGCAGGTGCATAATTTGGAACAAAAATATATCGAATCCGCATTTCTAACTTCTTGTCACAGGAAAATTTTGCACTGAAGATAAAATCCACGTAATTATTGTTATGGGTTACTAAAATGATTACATTTACCCCAAGAAAACGGGGAAGAGAGGTGAGTTCTTTGAAAGAAGAACCGTATTACTTATATTATCGCCCTGAGCTTAAGAGTTTCTAGCTAGGGTTCTGTAATGTCTCGTGAAACAATAATTGAATCGGTCATACGGCTGGAGCATATTATTTGGTTTGCCAAGGTTGAATTTTCTATCTTTATCGTATGTTGTGTAACAATTGGTGTTAAATACTCAAATTGTGAGTTTCATAAACCCACTCACAAACACTATTTATATGCATACTTACATAATTTAATTTAATACACTTAACCAATCAATGTGCAAGCTTTAAGTTTTTTCGAAAATCGAACAATTATAAAATATGGACGGTTTAACAAGGTATTTCATTCATGATGTACGATTTTAGAGACGGTCTTGAGTGATGGGCATTCCTGATTAGGGACGAGGGGCAGATCAAGTATAGTGTTCTGTTCATTAAAGCTAAGAAAGAGTTACACGGTTGAGAGTTCGGTAGACACGCTGTCGTAATTAAATACTTTGTGGGGATTACGATATGGTGTGATGGCGCGAATGATATGATTTGGGGGGGACGCATGATGTTATTTTTGGGGGGACGTATGACATGATTTTGGGGGTATGCGCCATTGGCCTTGGGGGGATGGGCACCCCTGATCCTACTAAATTAATTTGGTGGCAGCAAATGTTTATTTTTCATAGAATGTTGCATTTTAAACACAAAAAAATGTCAATCAGTCAGAATATTTCCACAAAAAATATTCGTTAATAAAAATAGCTGCGCAAACTGATAAATTTAAGGCGAACCTCTCGTGGCCGGGTATAATTGATGCCAGGACCCTGCATGGGGCCGCGGCCCGGCAGAAGTACTCACACACATATTCGATCACTTCACTTTCCTTTCAGCATCCTCGTTGCAATTAGCCTAATGGCACAAATAATTGAACAAACAAACATCTGTTTAATAGTTATGTTATGCATAATGTTTAATTGCGTTCCTCGGTCTGGTTATAAACCACAATGTCACTGACCTAGTTTTGCTCCCTAAAAAAAAAGTCAGATAGGAAAAATCAACCTCTTACCACTGAAATAACCGTAATAATTGATCGGTAATTGAAATCTCGCCCCTTCTAAATTTCTGGGTACGGCACTGTGATTACTACTTTCCATTATCTTACTGAGCTTCTGGTTACCAGACGTCCGGTTTTTCCCGGACATGTCCTACATTTTAATGTCCGGCGTCCGGGAAGAAATTGAAAAAGATCATAAATGTCCTACATTTTGAGCGTCACATAATATTAATTAGGAAAATCCGTGTTTCAGTTAAAAACGAGAAACCTGTAGGAAGGCCAAGACGAAGATGGAGCCTGGAGGGATAATGTTGAGAAATGGGTAAGGATGGAAAAGATTGGATTGATCTTGCTCAGGAGAGGGACAGATGGAAGGCTTATGTTGCTGCAGTCATAAACCTTCGGGTTTAAGAAGGCTAGATAGTTAGTTAGTTAGTTCGATAGTGGACGTTAACAAGGGCAAAATATCCTTGATTCGAATCTCAAGTAAATGTTGCTCGCACTTTGCTCCCCCATGGGCGATGACGTCACCTCCTGGGTCTGCAGGGGTTAATATAGAAAGACGGAAAGGCGACTAAAATTTCAAAGCAATGAATTACATCACAGTGATTATTTTTGTACATCTATTTTCGCTGATTTAGACATTTAGAAGAAAACAGTCTGACTTCGGAAATTAATTAATTTTTAGACATTCGTACCTAGCAATGAAAAGTTCTAAAATATTACAACGCATGGAAATTTACGATGCACAAAACTTTCTTGCATTTGTTATATTTAGTGTCGCTTTTCTGTCTGTTTTGGCTAATGGCGACAACGTGGATGAATGATTATAATGTGAAAACGATGAGACATAAAGAAACATCCATGTCAACGTTAGAGCTCGAACTTAAGACAGTCAGGCAGAGGCTGAGAATTCATCACTCAACCTACTCAGCCACCGGGCGATAAAAGTCATTTTTACTGGTTTCATCGTATATGCGGTGACATGACTCTTGCATTACTCTGACCCACGTTTCGTTCCTTTAAGAAATATGACTGTCAAAGGACGCTTGAGTCACTATGAAAACTTCTTGTTTCGTAGAACCGACGATTTCGCTCCTAAAACAACCTTCCGTTATCGTCCTTCAGCCTGTAGTAAATCTCTCGTTATCATCTGCTGTTTTATTTGCTGACCAGCATACCAAATATCTTCGGGTACAATGTCCATGACGTCACGCTGCTCTAAAGCTGCGAGACTTGCTTTAATTTACTATTCTTGCATTTATGTATAAGTTTCTTCTTTCCGCCTGCAATAATTTCAGTTATGGTCACCTTCACTGCTTACAAAATGACCATTACGTTTCGATCTCATTGGAAAATGTTGTAAAGGCACTTCCATAATACAGTGTGCCCCACAATATCTGTAGTCTCTTCCATAGTCCATATTTTTTTAAAAAAACCTTCTTTTGGCTAACTGATTTGAAGCAATGGCTGTAACCAGACAGTTTATTTACTCGTATATCGGCTATTTCTTCCACTTACGCATGTTTGCATCTACAATGTGTTAGATACAATGTATCGAACCCGAGACCCTTTGATTACAAGGTGATAACGTTACAAACGCCAACGGAGAGGCCCCTTAGATATAGACGGCTACATATAATAAGCAGTAATCCAAACAAAGGAGAGTACGGAAGAAAATTAACGAATTTCAACGTTTGAACGTATAAGATGCCAACACAAAAATACTCAAGCATTATTTCTAGCCTGTTCGGGATGAAGCACATGAGTCAAAATGAAATTTTACAGCAGCCAGTTATTCTTTTAATAGCATATTATTACAGACATGATATACATGTTGGATCATCACTATTTAGAATCTTTACACGTGCCCAACATAAAATTATGCTTATATATTTTCTTTAATTGATTCATTATGACTTGGAGCAACTGAAAATCGCAGTTTGTGACTCATGTGCCTTTTCCTGAACACCTTAGGTTTGTTTCCTTGTTATATGCATTAACGATTGCAGTGTTTTCATACAATTAAGCGTATATTAATTTGTACCTGGCGAGAGCTTGCAATAATCCTACCCGTTATTGGCTAATGGACAATGTCTTATCTGAATCTTAAAAACAGGAATTGAAGATGCGTTGTAGGTTTCATCGAAATACACCAACGCGACTCGCCATTACAAGACTAGAGATAAGTTTGAAGTCTGAGGCAGTGGCGATTTCTCTGGGTGTGTAAGTCGTGTGTCAACGGCCAAAGGAAAATGAGATAAAGAAGAAAGTATCTGTACTTTTATAAATTATGATTTTGAGCGTTTTTCTTCAATTGTCAGTCTCGAGCGCCCGGTAGTTTTCGAACGCGGCGCAGCGCGCAGTGGTTGTCAGGCAGGCAGATCGGTCCCGCACTGCCAAGGCGTTGGAGAGGAAATACAACGTCTTACCACTGCCAAAACATAGGATGACCGCGCATGCGCACCCTGCCACCCACCACCATGGTTAGCTTCTCAAGGCGTTGTATTTGTTTCCAACGCTTTGGCTTTCATTCATACAGCGTTCCGCGTTGTTTTGCTCGTGATTGTTGTGCATTATTTTTTAAACGTGTGGTGTGAAGTGATGTGATTATTTTAAGATGGAGAATAGTGAAAGTGTTGTGCAAAAATATTTAAATAATTCATTTTCTTGGCTTTCGTATTCAGAGAAGAAACAAGTGATTGACAATGGTCGACCATGTCCGAATCTCACGATCTCAACGTGTGTTAAAGAAAAAGTGGTGCTGGAAAAGGTTTTGAGAGACATTTTCGAAAAGAACTCTATGAAATTTGAGACTGGCTTTGCGGGTGTGATGTGTTGAATAAATTTTACTGTTGGACATGTTTATTATTCTAGACTAAAAAAGGTGTTGGGAATTATCAAGGGTATGCGGATTTGAATCATCTCAATACTGCAGTGAGAAAACACAGCGAGTCTGAATTGCATCTTTATAGTTGCCACCCCTACTACAATTGACGTTCTTTTGGATACTCAACGAAAAGCTGAAATAGAGCTACACAATGAAAAAGTAAAAGAGAACAGGGAAATATTAAAGATTAAGATTAACGCCGTCTGCTATTTAGCAAAGCAAGAATTGCCATTCCGAGGCCATGAGGAAAATGCAGCCTCTCTAAGTAAGGGCAATTACATGGAATTTCTTATTGCAAGTGCCGAGTTCGATCCCTCATTAAAAGAACATTTATTAAATTCTACAGTTTTTCGCGGTACTTCGGCAGGCATTCAAAATGATTTAATAAATTCAGTTTCGGATGTTCTGAGAGATGAAATCTACAATGAAATTAAAAAAAACAGACTTTGTGGCTATCATGGTCAATGAAACATCAGACATTAGCAAAAAATCTCAGGTGTCAACAGTGTTACGTTTTTTTTCGGCCTCACAGAAAAAAGTCATTGAAAGATTTCTTGGATTTCATGACATGAGCGCCGATGAAACTGCAGGAGCTCTTTTTAGTCACGTGACTGAAATAATGGATAAATATAAGTGTGGGGATAAATTAATTGCCCTGACATACGATGGATATTCTGTAATGAGTGGTCATTTGAATGGCCTTCAAAGTAAAGTTTTGGAAAATTATCCGAAAGCTTTTTTTATGCATTGTTATGTTAGTAGTATAATTGGGGCGTTTCAAAGTAGTACTTAGTAGGTATCCTCTTTTTTTACTAATTAAATATCACTTTTTGACATATTTTGACAATTTTTTGTCGATGTTTTAGCGTTTAGCAATGTTTTAGTACAAATTTTTACTATACTCATTTTTCCCCCACTCGTACTTGGTAGGTATATTATGATGTTACGTGATACAACTTAACCTATTTTTTTTTTACGATTATTTAATTTTTTTACGATCCTAAGTGATATAACTTAACCTATCATTTTTTTTATTTATGCACTGTTTGAACGTCATTATTTGAGGATCATATTTTGTAGGTATTTTTTTTTTATCAATCGAATATAAGTTTTTGACATATTTTGACAATTTTTTGTCGATGTTATAGCGTTTAGCGATGTTTTAGTACAAATTTTCACTGCACTCATTTTTTCTATTTATACTTGGTAGGTATATCACGATCTTACGTGATACAACTTAACCTATCTTTTTTTTTACGATTTTTTAATTTTTTTACGATCCTAAGTGATATAACTTAACCTATCATTTTTTTATTTACGCACCGAACTAACCTACAAGGGACTCTGTTTGTTTTAATATTTCAGTATTATAAGGTTTTCACAAATTTTATATAACCTAAAATGTGTTGGATGTTGATTTTTAGTATGTGGCAATTTTTTATGAATTTTAAAACTGCTCCGTGACCCTTTCGTTCTTCACGTCGTAGGCGAAGGACTTCTCCGCAATTAGGATGACACTGCATAGGGTATCCTCGGGCAAGGCATCGTGGAACTCGCAAACACCCACTCTACAAAAATTCTACTATATGATCTTTCACTGGCTAAGCTAACCTACAAATAGGAATTGGCAGCACTGACTTATAAACCCACTGGGTCTTCTTGGCATGTTTTTTCATGATGTGTTGCCAGGCTATTGGGCATCTTGGCGTATACAATGTATATATTTTGAGAGGGGGGTTATAGCTTTTTATGCTGTACGAATACTAAAAACTTGACAGTGACAACCAACAGAGTAAATAAACCTACATGCAGAAACTAACAACACTAGTTTCTGACAGTGAATTTGAAATAAAATATTAAACAAAATACATGAGTAAGCACTGTGATTACAAATAGTACCAGTGTTATGCCTCCTCTCTCTTTTTTCTCCCCCCAAATTCAACTGGACAACTGGGGAAAATAATTGTACAACAATTTGTACCTAATTGTACAACACTTGTACCTAATTGTACAACATATACACAGACATAAAAAAAGAGCCTTCCCGTAACTTACTTCATGTACAATTTATATGTTTTTACAACTGTGAAAAGAAAACATATGTGTTCTGTATGCACACATTCATTCTTATTTTTCGAAGTTGAATGAAGCACGTGTTTTTACGCTCTCGTAATACTGACCTTGCCCCACTGATTTTAAATTGCTTCCATCCGGTTTTTTTTTCCATGTTATTTCCGCATGCACGCAACATTCGCTTTCAATAGACAGAAGGAGTTTTAGTATAGCAGGCTCCGAGTTTTACAATTTATTAAATTAAACAATAATTTATGTAAGAATATACTTGTACTTACCGAACACAAAATAATAAAAGCACATGTGAATGTTTGCGTGTGTTCATGTTATATGACGACTGAGTAAAAAAATAATGTTGACTCCCCGAAAGATAAAAGTTCCTGGTTTGACATCAGATGCATGCAAATTTTATGTTTTGCTCTCCAAAATCTTGATTTTTATGTTTGCGCTATTTGTCATACAGTAGAGGAGAAGAGGGGAGAGGGGAGGGGAGGGGGTACTATTAACGCCATCTATTAGCAAACAATAAAAATAAAAAAGTAGGGTCAAACTTTTTCAACACCCAAAAATTTTAAACGTCCTCGTTTAGTAATACGATCAGCAGAAGACGTTTAAAAGAGTACTCTTAGTCGAGAAAGCTAATTGCTAGGGCCCATATATTGCTAAAATGTTCTTTAATTTACATATTTCTCATACCGCCATATGTTGTTCTAGTTGACTTCTTCCAAAAAAATGCTAATTAGCGAGAGTTAATTAAGCAAGGCAAGTAAAAGAAGCAAATAGGACAATATGTGGTGGCGTGGAAATATGTAAAAATTCGATTCAGAGGTGGATCGAATTAAAATTGGGGGATATTTTGCATTTTTTCCCTATAATGTACAAAACATTTACCGTACATAATCTTTTCCATTTACAACAGTATAAAATAAATAAGAGGAATGTGTGACAATATCCATATTAATTAGGAAGGTATGTCGTATGCTAGGTTAGCTAATTGTGTCTTCTACAGCTTCACTGTTTAGAGGAAAGATGGAAAAAGAGAGCTCTACGGAAACTAACGCTCTTAACAATATTGTACACCCCGTGAAAATTATATATAAATAAGGCATAATCGTATTATCTGCTTTCATGTCAGATTTTCCCGACCTGTGAGCTGTAGTGTTTAGGCGACAAGCGACTCGCTCAAACTAACCTCCCCCACTCATACATACACACTATGTCTTACAATAAGTAAGGCTGCTATATCACATGTAAGGGCTGACGGTTGCCAACACACACAAGATTTATTGCAAATTTTATTAACCTACGACATAAGCCATGGACACACACACACCAAGCCTTCCAGATAGGCTATAAGCAACTCACCTCTTGCAATTGTATAACGGGGAAAATTAACCTACAGCTAGCAACACTGTTTGAGCTGCTTTCGACGAGTAGTGTTACCAAACTTATTTTTTTGCAAATAGGCTCTACAGCTAGAGGCTTGAAACATATACCCTACCAGAGTATGCCAACTTACCTCATGTAAAAATATTACCTAGTACGGGTTAAGCTGTGACATACAACTAGCGAACGACACGACCACCTGACACACAGACAGAGAGAGTGTGATACAGCTTATACGCAGTTTTTCCTACACACGTACTGGGTTTAAAAGATAACTTGCAACAACTATTTCACACACCTCCTATCATATAATAAAATTACCACAGGTTTTTGATACTTGCTGCCAGAACATGGTGGTTTTAGACTGGAAATTCAGCCCGATTATTCTATTTGTGCAAGAGAAAAATGATGATGCCTGCATTTGGAATATATAATTCTTCTTACGGTATTTTGCGTGCCCCCAGTAACCTTGCTTTCGATTCACGGAAGCTATGACGTGTATTTCCTGTTTCGCGAACATACGAGAATTTTTCACAATGTTGCATCAGATAATATATTGCAAGAGCGAGTTGGTTGTGTATATAAATCTAGTCTTGGGGAATGGACATGAATATAATGTCAAAATTATTGCATAACTTAAAAAAAACATTTATTGCACTGCGCTTTCTAGCAAAGGTAAATGTGGAATGCCCCGGCCCCTCAGAGATTCGAATACTGTTAGTTAAACAGCAAGTATTGTCATATGGACTGACGATTATTATTTTTTTAAAAAAAACAGACCTCGTAGTAAGTTATAACCTGAGCTGTCTTGCAAGTCTCTCGAGTTTGATATCTGGTGAAGGAATATGATGCCACTATAAACTGTATACAAGATATACCCAGTCCCTGGCATGAGATGGACGAGAACCTATACAGTTGTACAATGGTTGTTTTTTTTATTAAAGCATAGCGCTTATTTACATGTCAGCGCAACATGCATGCAAAGAAGGGAGGGAGACCATAACGGATAATTCTTATTTCGATTTCAATATTTTTGCTAGTCACGCTATCTAGACGAACACTGGAAGATGGGCAAAAGCGAGGGAAAGAGAGAAATGTTACTTTTTGCCTCTCTGCCTGTGTGTGATATACTAGTTTTACATGCATACGGCTGTATCGTGAAGCGAGGCCGAAAATAATTTTTGAAAGCAGTCTCGAGCATCTTCGCGTTCAGCCAACAAGAGAAATAAAACATTACACATGGGTGTGGGGCGCAACAGCCACAGTACGGTAATGTGCATGGATGTTAAAACTTATTAACTACTTCACAGCTGTACCTGCACAACTCATCGACAACAAATCAACAATGTTAGGAAATGTGTGCATGGCCCCGAGAATACAATTTAAAATCACTGATGTGATATGAACCCCCTTCACTTGTGTGTATTTGAATATGCGAACATGAGGTATTTTGAATAATCGAGGCGGACAATCACAAAAACAGCTTGCAACAGTATGGAGAGTTCAAACTTCAGACGATTTTTGTTAATCTACGAAAAGCCAAGGGGCGAACGGAGATTACTACGAAAATTGTAACGCGAGGCTATTTTGGCTAATGGCAACGATGAGGATGAATAATGGTTGTTTTGATGAAATTGAAAAAGTGGGGCACGTCTGCTTCGAAGTGCATTACACCAACAACTACAATTGTCCCTCTTCCCCACACGAGGCGATTAACAGAGGTGTATTTTTGCCGGTCTACGACTCTGAGGGCTCAAGTTACAATGTTTACCTATAGCTGTACATATTTAAAAATGACCTGAGCAATTAAATGTTACAATACCGATCCTGATTTTTGTCGGATGACGTAGGTTGCAATCCCACCCCCGATGGCGTATAGACTTAAATGTTTCCATAACATGAAATACTGTTAATGGAAATCTGTCGTTTCTAATGTAAAAATCATATAACAAGAAAAAGAAGAAAATAAATGTTGCGAGCAAATACGGAGCCTCAACCCAAACACATAAATAATCAGACAAGATGTCAACGGTGCGTTCATAACTAACAAGTGATTATTCAAAAATTGAAATGGTGCAGGGGGAAACAACCAACTAACTAACTAGGCTTCTTAAACCCGAGGACAGCAAATACAAGCCTATTCTGATCTGAGAAAGATTTCTATCCATTTTTTTTCCATCCCAACCGATTTTTTTAGATCTATTCAACCCCTCATGGTACACGAGCTCCCACTGCCCTGATGGTGGAGGAAGCGAATCTATTTGGACATGAAAGAGCATTATGTGTGGGAGACTATAATTTATACATGTGGTTGCTTGGATGCTTACAGAGGATGCCATAGCTCGTGCGATTGAGGCATTTTATTAAGCACATATTTTGATGAGTGTAAAGAATTAAATAAGTCACAAGGGGCTGAGGCATGGTTCGAATTTCTCGATCTAGGTATGGATGCAGACAGACACGAAGTTTTGTGTGTGGACACAAATGATAATGGAAAAATGCCGTTCACCCCGATAGCATAGTGGTAATGTTGTTCTTGCCTCGTTTCCATCGACAACATAGTGGTTACACTGTCCAATATTAAGAAGTTCTCAAAATTATTCAATTATTTTCTCTCTTCTTCTTCTATCATCTCGGTAACCAAAAAAAGGTTTTCTCAAACGTTTAGACGACTACGAAAACGTTGAAATGTAAAATATTGTTGCATTGTAATCAAAAAAGAATTCGTTGAATATGCCTAACCTAAAATAAAATTTAAGAATTAATAGAGTTAAATATTTGCCACTCTGAAATGGCGACGGCTATCATAATATTATTTTCAGCAGGATAATAATGACAATATTATATATATTAAGGATTAGGCCCGAGGGATTCTTATTCACTACACTCGTTTCTAACCTGTCCACACTGGAAACCGAAAACACAAGTACGAGACACTAACTTGGGAGAGGACATGCAAAAACTCTGCGGGGGCTCATCTTAAAAACTTCAGTAGATGTTTGTCATGGAACTCCCTCCTTAAATTCGATTCGAAAGGCACAAATATTCCGGTTCTTGAATAAGAAGCGCGTATGCCTTCGGAAAGAGAGAAGAAGAAATAAATAAATCAACTCATGCATATTCTTCATGTACGTATGCTTGGTGACAAGAAACAGTATTTTTTTTTCTCTTCAAGAAATTGTTTTCAACTTTTTGCTAGGTGACCCAACAGGAGTGGGCGAAATAGCTTATTCATTCAAACTGGAAGCTTGCTTTTTTTTCAACAATGGAAAATACATTATTTCCAGTGAAATATCGACTCAACTACCTAGAATGGCTACCACGGGCTTGGTGACTGAATACTAAAAAACTATCGAGCGACTTACTTCACAGCAGTGTCACTTAGTTTCAACAAGAACAGTTCAAGGCTTCCCGGGGTGTCCTGCAAGGTTCGGCATTTATTTTTTTTAATAGCAAGCAGATGAACTGGCCTTACAATATGAAGACCCCTCTCACTGTGTCGGTTGCAGTTATTTTCTGGTAATTATGTCTTGCCGATGGCGTTGTCGCTTTGTAATCATACTTAGGAGTTATTTTTTTTTATTTTGCCTTTCGCGACATGTTCGACTAATCGTGACAATACGTTTCAACTTTTCTGCATAAACGTTGATCATCGTTTATCTTGTCCGCATCGATTAATCTTCTTATGTTTTTTTTTTTGTTTTTTCGTCGCGTCCATCTCTTCTGTTATCACAATCGAGACTTCTAGATTATTATTTTTTCTTCCTGCAATTTTAGAAATGTAATTTTTCATGATCATCCAGCGAACGCCTGAGACATTTCAGCAAAATGTCGATTATTCAATGGATGTTGTAAGGTTCCATGTTTTTTTTTTCACTATCTCTTGTTTGGTCGATTTTGAATTTGGGAGTTATTTTTTTATTTTGCCTTTCGCGACATGTTCGACTAATCGTGACAATACGTTTCAACCTTTCTACATAAACGTTGAAACGTTTATGTAGAAAGGTTGAAACGTATTGTCACGATTAGTCGAACATGTCGCGAAAGGCAAAATAAAAAAATAACTCCCAAATTCAAAATCGACCAAACAAGAGATAGTGAAAAAAAAAACATGGAACCTTACAACATCCATTGAATAATCGACATTTTGCTGAAATGTCTCAGGCGTTCGCTGGATGATCATGAAAAATTACATTTCTAAAATTGCAGGAAGAAAAAATAATAATCTAGAAGTCTCGATTGTGATAACAGAAGAGATGGACGCGACGAAAAAACAAAAAAAAAAACATAAGAAGATTAATCGATGCGGACAAGATAAACGATGATCAACGTTTATGCAGAAAAGTTGAAACGTATTGTCACGATTAGTCGAACATGTCGCGAAAGGCAAAATAAAAAAAAATAACTCCTAAGTATGATTACAAAGCGACAACGCCATCGGCAAGACATAATTACCAGAAAATAACTGCAACCGACACAGTGAGAGGGGTCTTCATATTGTAAGGCCAGTTCATCTGCTTGCTATTAAAAAAAATAAATGCCGAACCTTGCAGGACACCCCGGGAAGCCTTGAACTGTTCTTGTTGAAACTAAGTGACACTGCTGTGAAGTAAGTCGCTCGATAGTTTTTTAGTATTCAGTCACCAAGCCCGTGGTAGCCATTCTAGGTAGTTGAGTCGATATTTCACTGGAAATAATGTATTTTCCATTGTTGAAAAAAAAGCAAGCTTCCAGTTTGAATGAATAAGCTATTTCGCCCACTCCTGTTGGGTCACCTAGCAAAAAGTTGAAAACAATTTCTTGAAGAGAAAAAAAAATACTGTTTCTTGTCACCAAGCATACGTACATGAAGAATATGCATGAGTTGATTTATTTATTTCTTCTTCTCTCTTTCCGAAGGCATACGCGCTTCTTATTCAAGAACCGGAATATTTGTGCCTTTCGAATCGAATTTAAGGAGGGAGTTCCATGACAAACATCTACTGAAGTTTTTAAGATGAGCCCCCGCAGAGTTTTTGCATGTCCTCTCCCAAGTTAGTGTCTCGTACTTGTGTTTTCGGTTTCCAGTGTGGACAGGTTAGAAACGAGTGTAGTGAATAAGAATCCCTCGGGCCTAATCCTTAATATATATAATATTGTCATTATTATCCTGCTGAAAATAATATTATGATAGCCGTCGCCATTTCAGAGTGGCAAATATTTAACTCTATTAATTCTTAAATTTTATTTTAGGTTAGGCATATTCAACGAATTCTTTTTTGATTACAATGCAACAATATTTTACATTTCAACGTTTTCGTAGTCGTCTAAACGTTTGAGAAAACCTTTTTTTGGTTACCGAGATGATAGAAGAAGAAGAGAGAAAATAATTGAATAATTTTGAGAACTTCTTAATATTGGACAGTGTAACCACTATGTTGTCGATGGAAACGAGGCAAGAACAACATTACCACTATGCTATCGGGGTGAACGGCATTTTTCCATTATCATTTGTGTCCACACACAAAACTTCGTGTCTGTCTGCATCCATACCTAGATCGAGAAATTCGAACCATGCCTCAGCCCCTTGTGACTTATTTAATTCTTTACACTCATCAAAATATGTGCTTAATAAAATGCCTCAATCGCACGAGCTATGGCATCCTCTGTAAGCATCCAAGCAACCACATGTATAAATTATAGTCTCCCACACATAATGCTCTTTCATGTCCAAATAGATTCGCTTCCTCCACCATCAGGGCAGTGGGAGCTCGTGTACCATGAGGGGTTGAATAGATCTAAAAAAATCGGTTGGGATGGAAAAAAAATGGATAGAAATCTTTCTCAGATCAGAATAGGCTTGTATTTGCTGTCCTCGGGTTTAAGAAGCCTAGTTAGTTAGTTGGTTGTTTCCCCCTGCACCATTTCAATTTTTGAATAATCACTTGTTAGTTATGAACGCACCGTTGACATCTTGTCTGATTATTTATGTGTTTGGGTTGAGGCTCCGTATTTGCTCGCAACATTTATTTTCTTCTTTTTCTTGTTATATGATTTTTACATTAGAAACGACAGATTTCCATTAACAGTATTTCATGTTATGGAAACATTTAAGTCTATACGCCATCGGGGGTGGGATTGCAACCTACGTCATCCGACAAAAATCAGGATCGGTATTGTAACATTTAATTGCTCAGGTCATTTTTAAATATGTACAGCTATAGGTAAACATTGTAACTTGAGCCCTCAGAGTCGTAGACCGGCAAAAATACACCTCTGTTAATCGCCTCGTGTGGGGAAGAGGGACAATTGTAGTTGTTGGTGTAATGCACTTCGAAGCAGACGTGCCCCACTTTTTCAATTTCATCAAAACAACCATTATTCATCCTCATCGTTGCCATTAGCCAAAATAGCCTCGCGTTACAATTTTCGTAGTAATCTCCGTTCGCCCCTTGGCTTTTCGTAGATTAACAAAAATCGTCTGAAGTTTGAACTCTCCATACTGTTGCAAGCTGTTTTTGTGATTGTCCGCCTCGATTATTCAAAATACCTCATGTTCGCATATTCAAATACACACAAGTGAAGGGGGTTCATATCACATCAGTGATTTTAAATTGTATTCTCGGGGCCATGCACACATTTCCTAACATTGTTGATTTGTTGTCGATGAGTTGTGCAGGTACAGCTGTGAAGTAGTTAATAAGTTTTAACATCCATGCACATTACCGTACTGTGGCTGTTGCGCCCCACACCCATGTGTAATGTTTTATTTCTCTTGTTGGCTGAACGCGAAGATGCTCGAGACTGCTTTCAAAAATTATTTTCGGCCTCGCTTCACGATACAGCCGTATGCATGTAAAACTAGTATATCACACACAGGCAGAGAGGCAAAAAGTAACATTTCTCTCTTTCCCTCGCTTTTGCCCATCTTCCAGTGTTCGTCTAGATAGCATGACTAGCAAAAATATTGAAATCGAAATAAGAATTATCCGTTATGGTCTCCCTCCCTTCTTTGCATGCATGTTGCGCTGACATGTAAATAAGCGCTATGCTTTAATAAAAAGAACAACCATTGTACAACTGTATAGGTTCTCGTCCATCTCATGCCAGGGACTGGGTATATCTTGTATACAGTTTATAGTGGCATCATATTCCTTCACCAGATATCAAACTCGAGAGACTTGCAAGACAGCTCAGGTTATAACTTACTACGAGGTCTGTTTTTTTAAAAAAATAATAATCGTCAGTCCATATGACAATACTTGCTGTTTAACTAACAGTATTCGAATCTCTGAGGGGCCGGAGCATTCCACATTTACCTTTGCTAGAAAGCGCAGTGCAATAAATATTCTTTTTAAGTTATGCAATAATTTTGACATTATATTCATGTCCATTCCCCAAGACTAGATTTATATACACAACCAACTCGCTCTTGCAATATATTATCTGATGCGACATTGTGAAAGGTTCTCGTATGTTCGCGAAACAGGAAATACACGTCATAGCTTCCGTGAATCGAAAGCAAGGTTACTGGGGGCACGCAAAATACCGTAAGAAGAATTATATATTCCAAATGCAGGCATCATCATTTTTCTCTTGCACAAATAGAATAATCGGGCTGAATTTCCAGTCTAAAACCACCATGTTCTGGCAGCAAGTATCAAAAACCTGTGGTAATTTTATTATATGATAGGAGGTGAGTGAAATGGTTGTTGCAAGTTATCTTTTAAACCCAGTACGTGTGTAGGAAAAACTGCGTATAAGCTGTATCACACTCTCTCTGTCTGTGTGTCAGGTGGTCGTGTCGTTCGCTAGTTGTATGTCACAGCTTAACCCGTACTAGGTAATATTTTTACATGAGGTAAGTTGGCATACTCTGGTAGGGTATATGTTTCAAGCCTCTAGCTGTAGAGCCTATTTGCAAAAAAATAAGTTTGGTAACACTACTCGTCGAAAGCAGCTCAAACAGTGTTGCTAGCTGTAGGTTAATTTTCCCCGTTATACAATTGCAAGAGGTGAGTTGCTTATAGCCTATCTGGAAGGCTTGGTGTGTGTGTGTCCATGGCTTATGTCGTAGGTTAATAAAATTTGCAATAAATCTTGTGTGTGTTGGCAACCGTCAGCCCTTACATGTGATATAGCAGCCTTACTTATTGTAAGACATAGTGTGTATGTATGAGTGGGGGAGGTTAGTTTGAGCGCGTCGCTTGTCGCCTAAACACTACAGCTCACAGGTCGGGAAAATCTGACATGAAAACAGATAATACGCTTAAGTCTTATTTATATATATAATTTTCACGGGGCGTACAATATTGTTAAAAGCGTTAGTTTTTGTAGAGCTCTCTTTTTCCATCTTTCCTCTAAACAGTGAAGCTGTAGAAGACGCAATTAGCTAACCTAGCATACAACATACCTTCCTAATTAATATGGATATTGTCACACGTTCCTCTTATTTTATACTGTTGTAAATGGAAAAGATTATGTACGGTAAATGTTTTGTACATTATAGGAAAAAAATTCAAAATATCCTCCAATTTTAATTCGAATCGAGTCGAATTTTTACATATTTCCACGCCACCACATATTGTCCTATTTGCTTCTTTTACTTGCCTTGCTTAATTAACTCTCGCTAATTAGCATTTTTTTGGAAGAAGTCAACTAGAACAACATATGGCGGTATGAGAAATATGTAAATCAAAGAACATTTTAGCAATATATGGGCCCTAGCAATTAGCTTTCTCGACTAAGAGTACTCTTTTAAACGTCTTCTGCTGATCGTATTACTAAACGAGGACGTTTAAAATTTTTGGGTGTTGAAAAAGTTTGACCCTACTTTTTTATTTTTATTGTTTGCTAATAGATGGCGCTAATAGTACCCCCTCCCCTCCCCTCTCCCCTCTTCTCCTCTACTGTATGACAAATAGCGCAAACATAAAAATCAAGATTTTGGAGAGCAAAACATAAAATTTGCATGCATCTGATGTCGAACCAGGAACTTTTATCTTTCGGGGAGTCAACATTATTTTTTTACTCAGTCGTCATATAACATGAACACACGCAAACATTCACATGTGCTTTTATTATTTTGTGTTCGGTAAGTACAAGTATATTCTTACATAAATTATTGTTTAATTTAATAAATTGTAAAACTCGGAGCCTGCTATACTAAAACTCCTTCTGTCTATTGAAAGCGAATGTTGCGTGCATGCGGAAATAACATGGAAAAAAAAAACCGGATGGAAGCAATTTAAAATCAGTGGGGCAAGGTCAGTATTACGAGAGCGTAAAAACACGTGCTTCATTCAACTTCGAAAAATAAGAATGAATGTGTGCATACAGAACACATATGCTTTCTTTTCACAGTTGTAAAAACATATAAATTGTACATGAAGTAAGTTACGGGAAGGCTCTTTTTTTATGTCTGTGTATATGTTGTACAATTAGGTACAAGTATTGTACAATTAGGTACAAATTGTTGTACAATTATTTTCCCCAGTTGCCCAGTTGGAGTTGGGGGGGGGGGGTATAACACTGGTACTATTTGTAATCACAGTGCTTACTCATGTATTTTGTTTAATATTTTATTTCAAATTCACTGTCAGAAACTAGTGTTGTTAGTTTCTGCATGTAGGTTTATTTACTCTGTTGGTTGTCACTGTCAAGTTTTTAGTATTCGTACAGCATAAAAAGCTATAACCCCCCTCTCAAAATATATACATTGTATACGCCAAGATGCCCAATAGCCTGGCAACACATCATGAAAAAACATGCCAAGAAGACCCAGTGGGTTTATAAGTCAGTGCTGCCAATTCCTATTTGTAGGTTAGCTTAGCCAGTGAAAGATCATATAGTAGAATTTTTGTAGAGTGGGTGTTTGCGAGTTCCACGATGCCTTGCCCGAGGATACCCTATGCAGTGTCATCCTAATTGCAGAGAAGTCCTTCGCCTACGACGTGAAGAACGAAAGGGTCACGGAGCAGTTTTAAAATTCATAAAAAATTGCCACATACTAAAAATCAACATCCAACACATTTTAGGTTATATAAAATTTGTGAAAACCTTATAATACTGAAATATTAAAACAAACAGAGTCCCTTGTAGGTTAGTTCGGTGCGTAAATAAAAAAATGATAGGTTAAGTTATATCACTTAGGATCGTAAAAAAATTAAAAAATCGTAAAAAAAAGATAGGTTAAGTTATATCACGTAACATCGTGATATACCTACCAAGTATAAATAGAAAAAATGAGTGCAGTGAAAATTTGTACTAAAACATCGCTAAACGCTATAACATCGACAAAAAATTGTCAAAATATGTCAAAAACTTATATTCGATTGATAAAAAAAAATACCTACAAAATATGATCCTCAAATAATGACGTTCAAACAGTGCATAAATAAAAAAATAATAGGTTAAGTTATATCACTTAGGATCGTAAAAAAATTAAATAATCGTAAAAAAAAAATAGGTTAAGTTGTATCACGTAACATCATAATATACCTACCAAGTACGAGTGGGGGAAAAATGAGTATAGTGAAAATTTGTACTAAAACATTGCTAAACGCTAAAACATCGACAAAAAATTGTCAAAATATGTCAAAAAGTGATATTCAATTGGTAAAAAAAGAGGATACCTACTAAGTACTACTTTGAAACGCCCCAATTATACTACTTATGTTCATGTCATGAACTTGGTGCTGCAACAATTGTTAGAATGTAAGAAAGAGCTTAAGGTGTGACTGGAATTCAAGTAACTATAAGTAATGAGCAGTTGATTTTTCAAAATTTACTTTTTGGAAGGATAAATGAAGGTAAGGGGAAAAACAGGAAATGTGCATTTTAGCGATTTTTCAATGAACGGGTCATTCTTATGTCCGCGGTGTTTTTTTAGGGGTGATAGGTAGGAGTTCCACCAACCCCTCTGGTTGCAAACTCGTGCTTTAAAAATTGATTGTATGGCGAAGTATTGAACATAGTATATTAATTTTCTCCTTACCCTTCAAAAATAATTTATGTAATTTAATGTTTTTCTAAATATTTATAAAATTACACCAAAAAGGTACGGAGAAAATTTGTAATATTGGTTCACAGAAATGAGAGGGAGAGGGGTTAACATTCCTTCTTTGCCAACGCCTGAAGTTCAGGGTCAGGAGACGCCACTGGTCTGAGGGCGTTCACAACATCCACAAGGAAGAACAAACTCCTAAAAGTTACGCGAATAAAAAAAAAATCTAATTGACAAGCGGAGACAGGTATTGAATGGCCCTCGAATCGAATGTCGAAGCACATCGTATGAATCTGTGAGAATTTTGGGGGTGAGAAAGAGTGTTATTTCCAGTGCGATGGAGAACCTGCCCGTAATATGAGGGCCTATCTTGATGAAATCTACTTGTTTGTTTGTTTGAGTTGGTGTTTTAAGTCCACTTTATGCACAGTAAGGCTAATCGGGACTGGACCTACAGTTTAAAGAGGGATCCGAACCACTATGTGCCTCCACCGGGTATCGAACCCGGGACCCCTTGATTACAAGGCGACAACGCTACCACTGCGCCATCTGGGAGACCGATGAAATCTGCTGAACAGATGGAATGGATAAAGTGGTAGCACCGATTACGCTCTACGTTCACCAGATTAAACACCACTGACTTTTCTTTATGTAGGGACACATCTAAGTTGACATTTATATCACAAAATCGGTAAAAGTCACTGAAATGAATGCAGACATTAGGAGAAAAATGTGTCCAAATGACAAGAAATATTATGCGTGATGTTTGTAATTTCAATGAACCGTATTATCATCAATGATGGCGAGAATGTCCATCAAAGTGTGTTAACATTTTGTGGACACCCTGTTTAAAAAAACCATTTCGTTGTTTTTAAGGGGGCACATCCAGCTGCTAACAGTCACTAAGAGTAATTACTAAGAGCTCCAAACTTGGAGCTTCTAACCTAACTCCCATCCCATCCCACAATTCGGCTTAGTTCTACTAATTCATATGTGGTTAGGTTAGGAGAGCCAGGTTTAGAGCTCATAGTAATTAGTTTTAGTAAATGTTAGCAGCTGGATGTGACCGCACCAGTCCAGCTTTTGCGTAATGGAGTTCATAAGAGACACTAGTGAACAAAGATCCTAAGAGAACAACTCACAAAAGCGAGAATATATATATAGGGCAGACTCCACCACTAACTTGCTACGCTTAAGGCTCGGAAATAATATTGAGATATTTCGTGGCTTACGTAGCCACGAAACTATGGCCATAGAAAGAGAACCTGAATTTGTGTAAAGGTCTTGTGCAGGGGGATACCAACGGCAAAAGAAACAATGAGCGAATTGTCCATCAACATTTTCATTCAGTCTGTTTTCCATAATGTGATGATGATGGATTGAAATAAAACGTCAATAAGAAGAGGACCTGCTTGGAATCAACAGATTTCCATTCCTTAAAACAACACAAGATGTATAATAAAAAATCATGGTAATAGCGATGGACAATTTTCCTACTGTTATCTTTGCCGTTGACTGTACAAAAGGATGAATGCAACATAGACGACATCATAAACTAAACCTCATCGCGCAAATACACACCTCCACGTAGAGGAGAAATGCTACACAATATGTATTATGTTAAAGCGTATTGACAATTTAGTGCACAGTTAAAATAAAAATATACTTAAATATCTAAAATAATGATAATAATAAATAACGAACTGGAACGGTCCGTTGCCATTTGCAACGAGACGAAACGGACAGGTTTCAGATATTCACGAACCGGCACGCCGTTTCGTTTCTGTCAACTCCAGTCCATTTCGACTCCTGAGTACAGTTGATGTTTGAAAAGGAATGCAAGAATTCTTGATTGTAAATACAAATGTTGTCTGGTAGAAACTAAACATGATGATGGGGGAAATTGAACGTTTCTTTCAAAAACAGCTTCGTCAATTAATTTTTTGTGAAGTCTACATGGTCCACACGCACACTATTTAAACTATAAGGCAATGTAATACACGTGTAGATGACATATGTTGACGCAGATATAGTCTACGACACATCAGTTGCTGCAAGTGAACATCCTGGAACTATATTTTAAAATATTAACATTGAAACGAAACAATCAATCGACAATCATATTGCAAACAATAACTCACGACACATCTTTCACAGACTTAAAATAGTAAGGTGACGCCATGATGGAACCGTGTTGCACAAACAGAAGTCTTCAATTGCAGAGCGAAGAACGCCGCTCACTCAATGCTTAAAACAAAAATGACGCCATTCGTTGTCAAACCAATCGAAGTCTTCGAGCATAATTCGGTGAGAACTTTCATGTTAGCAGTCGCCTTCTGCTTGAAAACACCCTCCCTTATTAGCAATTCAGAAGCAGTCCTCTAACCAACACAATATACAGAGACAGCGTTGTGTTTAAACGAATGAATGGATTTGCATCACAGGGAAGCAGAGCCGCTCGCATGGCTATTTTGAGCACGTTACGTGCTCAGAATTCATTACCTGAACGATGTACTGTACTTCTATTATGACAGACCCAGTAAGGTACTCAAGATTTTATGCCGGCGGGAGCTGAACCTGGTGCTTCATAAAATCCTTGCCATGTAGGAAATGCAAGCCTTTACCAATATACTGATTAGTACCATAATTGTTAGCAATTGTTTAAAGTTGGTTATAGCTACATATTTTGGCGCCCTAGGTAGGAAGGATTGTGATCTGGCGCCCCTCTGCGAAGCACCGACGTTTTATGTGCGTCCATCGATATTTTTTTCTTGTTTTTGACATTTATATCCTACAAAGTTTGAACTGAGGAAACGAAGAAAAAATATATTATCAAAGTTGACAATTTTTGCATTTTCTCTTTCAATTGATAACATTGAGAGATTACTTTAACAGGGAACGTCATGTACCGAGTTGAATGGTGATTTCTATATTCACGTGGTAACCCCTCAAAGAAAGTATCTAGGGTTCACTTCATCACTTGAAAATCTTCAATGGAAAGAAGGGTAGAGTAACACCTTGTATGTTTCCCTTCTCCCATCACCTCTGCCAAGTATGAATGTCTACATAGCATATTGTGACGTTACTTTGTTGTCTAAAAAAATAGCTTTGAATGGCGCTCTAGGCTTCAGAGTCCCCTAGCTTACCCCTCGCTACGGGTAGGTCTGCAGCGAGGAGCCTAGGGCGCCATTGAAAACTTGATTTTTTAAGGGATCAAAATCAGAATATGCAACGGAGAAATTTACACTTGGCAGAGGTATATTCTGATAACACACAACTGGAATTTTCTGTTTTCGAAAGTAGTAATAATAGTACGTTTCGAAAAATGTTCTTCAGACACTACGACACAACTGAAATATTCTTAAATGTGCTAAACTTTTTAATCAGAAAAATTTAATCTTTGACTTCCACATGCACTGTAGTTATTGCAAAACAAAGTACCCTTCGCAGAAGGGATTCCAAGTTCCTAAGCGAATGGACGAAAATTGAAAATATTTTTCTCTCTCGGTGCGAAACTGTGTGTTTGTACTTTGTTCAGCTCTTATTAGAATCCAAATGGAACAATGAATTAAGCAGAAAATGCTAATTAATACCGACCTTAGCACGCTTACACGTATGCGTTAATGTACAGGGACAATATTTGAAATTCACAGCGGGCTTCTATTTCATTAACGTGGAGATGTGTACATGTGTACGATTGAGAGTAAAGAAAGAGTTGCCAGAGAGACTTTCACGCGAAGCAAAATGGAGCCATATTTGGAAAACTCATGACGGAAATCCATCTTTTGGCTTTTTCTATTAGCTACTTCAACGAAGTTTTAAAGCAAGTTCAGGAACAGTCATCCAAAAGTCTCAGGTTGTGTGTTGGCAGTGGCTACGATAAGAGATGGCAAGGATGGGCTGTGACCCAAGTTTTTAGCGAAAATATTTTGACTATAAAAATATAATGGCATCATATACTATATTCTGTATTAACGTTCGTTCTAACTTCTGAGAATTTTTGTGTACCCCTCTTCTATCACACTGGTCCCCTTTCTAAAAGGTTTCTGGAGTCACTACTTTATCTCCTTCTATTTCGGTTATTTACGTCGTTTGTCTACCTCGAGAGTTAATCGCGACGATGAAGATGAACTGGTGGTGGGGCAAACACAAATGATACACCCTTGACTTACCTCTGGTCCTTACTCTGACCACTCAACCACGGAAGTCGGTAGACGACAATACTGATAAAGCGGAAGGGAGAGGGGATGCCAGTACACCTCCAATGGACCTAAGTATTCCCGGCAATAGGAATAAACGTGCATCTCGGACAGCGATGATTGAATATCTACCATAACAACATAAGAGTCATATTTATTACTGTATGCTAATATAATTTTGTGCTTTGACGCAAATATGACTTCTGTGAAAATGGCAGTAAGGGTGTATCCAGTAGTGCCGGACCCTTTCCAAATTAAGTAACAAAAAATATTAATAGCAGAAATCAAACTTATCTGCTTCACCACCTACAAAATTTTCTTTCTGGATACAACCTTGATTGAATAGTGTACAGCCAGCTTATTAGCAAGAAATACTTAACAACATTTTACATTTTAAGTATTTGTTACTCTTGGCCAACAAAAATAGAGTAATATAGTATTATAAATTTCATGGAGAAAGTTCACAGAATAGAACGGGAGAATCTGCACCATCTGGAATCTGGAATGTATGAGTTACACGCGCATTTTATCAGTTTTTACAAATTTCCCTTTCACTCCTAAGTTGATTTCCCTGAATTTTCCTGGTTAGTGGAAGCCCTGTAACAATAAACTCATATTAACTTTACGTAGAAAACACCAGCCAGCCACCCCCTCATTTACTGCAGATATATGTCAATCCGCCACTGGCGTGAACTTAACGTTTTCTTCTTTAGAGTCTTCTCGTGAGCAGGGCGAATGGAATGGAACAAATTCATCCAGCCCGAAGATTCGCGGTCTTCTTGAAATAATAAAACTACTGGTTTGATATTGCAGATTTCCACAACCTCCCGCAACTGGTTTCAAAGACTCATGTGGTTTCTTAGTAGAAACGCCAGCGTAAACATCATTATAAGATTTACATTGGAATGCATTTTGAAAGGCAACAGCGAAAAACTTTCCTCAATATATTTTTTTTTTTTTCGTTTGACGCCTCGTTTCGACGAACGAGCCTTCGAGACACTTAATTTTATCCTGAGTGTATGTAAGCATGCTTTACAGGTATATAGTTGTTACAATGAATGAACTTTGCAATTTACGACAAACAAACTATAAACTGTCCATAAATATTCAAGTAGATATCCGCTTTGTAAGCCTGAACAGTAATTTTGGTTTTCCAATTATACAAATACAATAGTTAATTAGTTAACCAGTCTTGAATAAGACCGAGAGTCTCAGACAGTAACTCTCGTCTCGACAACTCTCGGAAGGTATGGTGTCGTTACTGTCTAGATTTTAAAATATCGCTTACTCTCAGTTCCATTCCCATTACCGACTCTGTGTGTGTGTGTTTGTGTGTGTGTGTGTGTGTGTGTGTGTGTGTGTGTGTGTGCGCGTGTGTGTGCGTGCGTGTGCGTGCGTATTAGTATCATATTTTACATAATTAACGTTATGTCGTAAGCACATAATCAAGAGTAGTTAAATTAACATGGAACTACTCGTATCTTTCGTTAGTTACAAATTCTAAAATAATCATAACGGAATATTAAGGTGTAACAAAAAATAAAGAAAAGTGAAGTTATCACTTCCATTAGAGAAGTTTAATAAACGCGAAGTAACCACATCCAGTGACCTCCATGATTTGTCAATGACCTGTTGGCCTTGCAGAGTCAATAAGTTTGGAAATATTTTATCTACAAGGGAGATATAATGTTGGAGTTTCATTTATTCGCTTGATCTTGCCATCTTATTTCCTCTAGCCGTTGCATAACACCGTTACTATAGATTATGCACGAATCCTGAACTATTTCGAGAGTTGCAGACGAAGCTGATATCAAAACCGATGACTTTTCTTAAGGAAATAGTTGAAGGTTAAACAGTTTCTTTATCAGATGTAATACTGACCTGTTGTCTATTGCAAATATATCACGGCACAAGGGAATAAATAGGTTCTAAAACTGTACAAAGCAAATTTTGTAGTAACCTTATGTTAATAGGTGGCAGCAGTGTTGCAATTACAAGGAAAATCCCGCAAATCCGCATCACACGACACGAGAACTATTAGAACTGGAACAATGAGGAAGAAAGGTAGTGATATTATACGAGACCCATTACTTTCCAATCCTGAAAGCAGAACGAAGGACCAATTAACACACGAAACTGACCAATAATTAAGTTACCTTGAGTAATCCCTGAAAGTACGCTGTCTTATACAAGGTCAAGGTATCTTTATTAGGTAGGCCGGACCTTGGGCCATTCCCGAGGTTCCAAGATTTTATCCTATGATCCACGCTATTACGCCATGAAGAGGACAGAATCGAACTTACTTCGTTAGCGTATAAGGAAGCTTCAAATAAATGGGTCGATTTTTTACGTATACACACCTTTTCTTGAATGCCGGTACAATGAGTCCAAATCGCCGTTTGTGCTATTGCCACGTGCAATAATAATAGAAGATAATTCCCTTGAATAAAGTGATCATCGCTTCCCAAAAAACAAGTTGCCGCAGCACAAGCGCGGATCTACGGCGAGGGCGAAAGGGTTTTTGGATGTACTATTATGCCTAATAATATTCAAGACTCATTCGTTCTGTATTTTTATTACCACGTTTAACAGGCTCGAAAAGCCCATTGTAACTATGTTCATGATAGGTTAATTGGCAACTGGACCTACAGTTTAAATTTGGATCAGATGCAACGTCCACCCACGCAGAGCTCGGCACCACGGCGCAGGAGTACTGATACTGGCTGCGTTCAACACGCTAAACACTGCAGTTGGGTGGTCGGCAAAAGTTTACCCATATGTGCTAACTGATTCAGTCGTAGTACAAAGACTCAGAAATATCTCAGGACTTGCTGGGTGTAAAGAAAGACTAAACCAGGTTTATATATATATAAAGTTTATTATAATCTGAACACAAAGAGGTCCGTTAGCACACGAGTCTTTACCTGTATTCCTTACGTGCTTTTACCTGTACCACCTTTAGAGTTTAGACTCGAAGAAAAAAGGGGGGAACAGGGAACATCCAATTCATTCCTCGCAGTGAGGCGCCAATGGGGAGTATGGGGACCTAATTTTATTTAGGGCCTGGTCGCCGCAGTCGTCACGGGTTCCCCTGAAAGAGAGAGTAGGTTGTCTGGAAACCCAACGCCACACTACCCTGGCGGGGTGCTGCAGGTTGATAGGGGAAGGAAACCTCTCGCAGCAAGCGGAGCGGGTCCTCTCACTCTAAAGTGGAGTTGTTCTCTCTCGCCAATAAGCGGAGTGGGGTATCTCTCACTCGAAAGTGGAGTGGGTTCTCTTGCCAAAGGCAGAGTTCAACCTCTCTCGCTGGAAGGCGGTGCTTGGCCTCTCGCAAGAGTGGAGTGCAACTTGCTTCCTTCCTTCCTTCCTTAGGATGCTTGGACTCTCGCAAGAGCGGAGTGATCTTTCTTCCAGGTCCGTTGGTAAGAGAGATCTTACCGTGAGCCGACCTGAAAGCCAACTGAATTCCGGGCCTCGCTGCGCTGGCTTTATACTCACGGTGGTGCATGGGTGGTGAAAATTTTAACTACAAGTTTTTAACTACAAGTACGCGTTGCTAACTCATTTTTTTACATATAGCAAACTTCGTACTGAGAAACATCCAACAAGTAACATTAAGAAAACACTAGTGGGAAAATCACTAGATGCACGTGTCAATATAAAATAAAACTGTGTGCATTCAGACAATACAATTAATAATGAGCCTCTTGGACTCCGCAATCCTAAACATCGAGTTGAACAGTGTAAATGACAATAAATGATAACATTTACCAAATACAAGGACCACGCAGGGTCTAATAATGAGTGAAGTTAATAAACGTAGAGGTGGACCCGTTAACATTTACGGAATACAGCGACCACGCAGGGTCAAATAATAATAATAAGCGAAACTAATAACCGTAGAGGTGGATCCGTTAACACATTTAAACATTTGGCATGCATTCTTCATCCATACCTTCTTAACAAAATATAATATTGCGACCACGCAGGGTCGTTAAATGTGGCGACCACGCAGGGTCGTTACACAGAACGAGTCTGTGTACAAGGTGCATTAAAAGGGAATCAGACTTTCTTTATTCTTTTTACTCCTCATATCTGACCTTCAATTTACCGTGACAATGGGAGGAATTATGATAACAACAGAGGCGTAGCAAAGGGTGGACGAAGGGGCCTCGCGCCCCATGGGCTTATTATTTTTCTTTTAAAAATGTAATAAATAAAAGTGAGAATAATAGATGTAAAGGACTAATTTTTGTGGGCGGTAAAACTACAACATTATGTATTTAACCGGTTATAATTTTCTAGTGAAACGTTACAATTTGAATGAATATGTCAAATATTTAGTATTTTTAATAAATCGGGTGGTAGCCGTCTGATTTTAGAATATTCAGGAAGCCAAACAACAACTATGAAACATTCTCTTACAAAGGTTGAAAGCATAAACACAATTTTTGACTTCTTAAAAATGAGCGGTTCGAGAACATCGAAAAACATTATACAGAGCAGAAACAACAGAAAAACTTCACGTATTTGGTGAAATGTGTTTCGAAATATGACCAATTACCACAAGAACATTTCAGACGTAAACAAATAAATGAGATTCACAATAATTATCCACGTTCTAAAATTCCAAATGAACTGATACAGCCAAAGAGCAACGATGGCAAAGTGGCTAGGCCTATATTATTATTATTAAAAAAAAAGTAAAATTGGCAAAGTACAGAGATTTACCAACTTCACGTTCAGTTTCAATATTTACTTTCTTTAGGTTCGAAACTTATTCTTTTACATTCTATATTACGAGTACTTTGTACTCGTAAATGAACGTGACCTAACACAAAACAGCACCACAATGCTTAACATGCAACAGTTACGTATTGTTCATTGTTGAAGCTCGTTACAGTAGCTATGAAACTACACCCAAAACTTGAAGGCCCAACACGTATAAGAATTCTATTGAACTTTTACTTAAGGTAAAAGTTCTGTAATACCGGATATCCATTCAAAAGTGAAGAGATGTTGGCATCTACACGATAGTACGTAAGTTTTTGAATTTTATTATTTTCAGTTACTTTTCTGTAATTTCTGGTTAATAGCGGCGAATGCGAATTTAGTGATGATGTGATTAAATTAAAGGACACTTACAAGAACACCCATGCCCATTTCGAGATTAGAACCCGGGAACTTCGGTGGCAAGATCGAATGTCGGCCACTTAACACACTCGGCCACCGAACCGGCGTGTTTATGTTATTAATGCTACATTGATTTGGCTTATTTTACTTCACTTTTCTGCCACTTTTGGCCACTCGCGAAGATGACGATGACGGGATAGAAAGAACACCCATTCCCAGACCGGCATTCGAACCAGGGACCCGTATTAATGCTATATATGTTCAAAGGTGTTTGCCTGTAAAATGGATAAACCCTGTGGCCAACAGGTCTTAGAGTGCTAAAGCCTGCCAACCAGATTTAAGTTAGATAGCGCCTAGTGAACTCATAGAATCCCATCACCACTGCTGTATACAGCTTGATATATTAGATTGTGGAATGAATGCGTTAATCTCTTTATCTGCTATTTTATCTACTAGTTATATCCTGTGTGTTATATTATGTGCTAAAAAAACTTTTGAAATGACTTACGACATTTTCCTATAAGGCTGCTGTCTCCTCTTACTGTAAGGTCCCTCAGTGTAATCTACTACGACCTTGCTCTCAGCGTAATCTGCCACGATGTTTTTTAAAACTCATGTGTGATCTTCTACAATGTGTGGCCCCCCTGCTACGACCTAACGGGACCTCTCTCCTACGATGGTTTTGGGCCCCTGCTACGATGTTTTTCTCCTCATGATGCAAAAAAAAAAAAAAAAAAAGGTATTGTAGCGGTATTTGAAATCGACTGTGTTGTGTGAAGGGCATGTTCACTGAACAATAGGAGAGCGGGAGAGTCCAAGCAAGCGCCCCCTCAATTTTTTTTTTAAGAAATTCGATTTGTCAAGTTGGTTTTTGATCTAAAAAACTCTGCAAACCTATTGGAGTGCTTTGGGCGTGTTTTAGATTAAACATTTTGTAATGGATTGTAGAAAAGCCATTCTTGCTCGACGAAGGCGATATTTAAAACTGCTCCGTGACCCTCTCGTTCTTCACGTCATGGACGAAGGACTTCTCTGCGACCAGGATGACGCTGCACACGGTGTCGTCGGGCAGCGCGTCGTGGAACTCGCAAAAGATCTTCATGTTGGTTCGATCGTTGACCACCACCTGCTTCCTGATTGATTGATTGATTTGGTGTTTTAAGTCCACTTTATGCACAGTAAGGCTAATCGGGACTGGACCTACAGTTTAAAGTGGGATCCGAACCACTCTGTGCCTCCAACAGGTATCGAACCCAGGATCCCTTGACTACAAGGCGACGACGCTACCACTGCGCCATCGGGGAGGCCTAACCGCCTGCTTCCTCTTCGCTGGACGTGTATGGGAAAAAATAGAACCTATCGAAAAACAGTATATTCTTGGTTAATTAACATGGATGAATGGAATGTGTGATAACTAAATTTTTTTCTCGTCTGATAGGAGGGAAAAAAAAGTTGATTTCGGCATCTGAAAAAAAAAGGAAAAGATCGCTCAACAACATTGGAATTGACCATCATCATTTATCCTCGTCGTTGCGATGTAAAGAGGAGAAGATTTTTCCATGTGAGTTTTCGTTATATTATTAGTTGGTTATATTATTTGTCTCGTTCTTTAGATCTGTTAGGAGACACAAACTTCCAACTTCTTAGGATTTTATGTATTTATAATATAAGAATTTTAGTTTCTGCGATATTATACATATATTCTCTTATTTATTCTTCCCTTTTACATTAACTATATCTCTCTCATCTAGTTTCATATTCTTATTAACAATTCTACAAGCAACAACGTTGTTCTTATATATATATATTTTTTTTGTTCAATGCAACATGTTTTTATTTTTTAAACACATTTAATGTATGTACCTCTTTCAATGAAAGGAACGAAGTTTTTTTTTTTTGCATCCATGGACAAAATTATAACTTTGTATATATTTTAACTTTCAGAAGACAGAGAAAAGTAACACACACATTTTCCGAATTAATATAATTTTTCATTTGTTAGTACTTGAATTTTGGAAACTGACACACACACTAGCATTTTTTACGATTGGTTTTTGTGAGTATGTGTTAAATCACCACGCCCTTCCTTGAGCAATATTATTCCCTTGCTGCGACGAACTACATCCAACTGCCTTTGTTGTACATGTAAAAAGGGTAGAGAACTTGTTTCTAAGAGGTAGGGAGATAATTGATCAAGATATAGATATCGGAGAAAAGAGAAAATTTGTAAGCGGAGGATAATGAAAATTTTACATGTTGAGTTTCCTATCGTGATAAACGGATCAATTTTTGCAACATTTTTTTATTCTTTGCTATCATGTCACCCATTTGCATTATCATCGGTTGGATTACAAATAATGTGGAGTTCAAAAATGAGAAAGGTATCGAATAACATACTTATAACCCAAATCAATCTTCGATACCAGGTGCACGTCACTATAAAAAAAACTGCATGTTCCGAATAAATCTATCAATTCATCAAGTTCAAGGATGCAAAACTTTAAGTTTTCACTCTCAGTCTTCTTTTTTTCAGCCCTCCACGCTAACAATCTACTTCCGTGCCACATCACGCCAAGAGTATAATTCGTAAGCACACTTTCGCTAACTCTAAGAAAAATCACTGGAAACTACGGGGTGTGAAAATATATTTCTCCCATAAAACTACAACATACCATCATCGAAAAAAAATGATCTGTGAAATTGCTACATGAAAAACTGTAAAAATCCATTTTCAAAAAAATAATCACGAACTAAACTATATTTTTTTAAAATAACGATTATTGACATTTCTAACACGGAACACAAAAAATTGACGGAATATTTTTTTTCTGCTTTTTACACCAACAACGAAAAAGAAAAATTATTCACCACCCTTCCACCTTGAACAGACACAATATTTTTTTTTGTTGCTTTGTATGAATTGTGCGCTTTTTCTTTTTTTTTTACAAATCGGTGGAAATCAAAGAAAGACGGATCTCGAACATGGACACCCTACTCCCTCATCAAAATTAATTGGCCACCAAATCTCATGAAACATCGATAAAGGATTCGCTTTCTATTGAAAATATAATTACTTATAAACGTGAAATGCGTGATATTCTCGGAAAACTCAACCCTCTCCGTCTCTTCAAGAATTCGAATCCAAGCGATATTTTAAATAGATGGAAGAACTACTTAAATGTTCATCTAGGAGATAAATCGGAAGTAAATGAGGTACACACAGCAGAACCTAATTTTATTGAAGTTAAAGATGCTATTAAAATACTAAAAAAAATAAGAAAGCGCATATCATTGATTTTAATACCAGCAGAGTTAATTAAATATGATGGGAATTCGATAATATGTCAAATTCATAAATTGATTTCTTTAATATGGAATAAAGAAGAAATCCCTCAACAGTGGAAAGAATCCATAATTGTTCCTGTGATAAAATGAACTGCAATAATTACCGTGGAATTTTCTCTACTCTCAACAAAATATAAAAATATTATCTCATATTCTTTTTAGCAAGACTAACCCCAGTAGTATAGTAAATATGCCTTCAAGGCCAAACCTGATTTCTTGCCCAAACGACCACCAAAACCTCAAAATCTCACTTTCTCTCCACGTTCCGCGCCTCATTTATTGCGCTGACGATGTTTCACGGCGCAGAAAAGCCGGTACGAGTAAATTCACTCTCTCATTCTTGAAGTACGAATGCACCTTATCGTAATTTTCCAAGTCCTGGCCAAATGTTTATATATATCGTGACCTTTGTAAACCTCTCTCGGGGGAAACGATGTGCCACACACGCGCGCGCGCGCGTATGCCTCTCATTATTTTCCGTATTGTGACGCAAAACAAGCAAATAATAATTGTTTTTTTTTTTTTTAGGATCCCTGGTCCCTATATAACCTCGCCAGGGGTGCGTGGTGCCCAACCAAAAAAAGTAAAGGTTCTCTAACGGCTGCGGTTATAGATTACCACACCTCTATAGAGTTTCACGTGTTTTTTGTTTTTTTTTCTCTCAAACTTCCATGAAACTCTACAGAGGACCTCCGTAATGCATGCAACGTGTACTAACGACTCTAGTGTTATTTTGATGTTGTAATTTTTTGGATATGGAGTTTTATTGTGAGATAGATAAAAAAATTATGTTTATTATAATATTTTTCTTGATGAAGATGGAGAATATGTGTGTGTTACAAATAAAGTTGCATGCTTTTTTTTTCTAGTGTGTGTGTATGTGTATATGTTTTTTGATGTTCGACAGCATCTGAAACGATAAAAAAAAAGAATTTTATTGTTAATTTTCTCGTGTAAAAACAACAAAAATTTTGTGCAAATTCTGATTGTCTCGTGCTATAGTGATGAAAAAAAAAAGATATTGTAACTGATAACTGATGAAATTGACATTGTAACCGATCTAAACTAGTGAAATTCGTATTGTGCCATTGTAACTGATTGTGCTAGTACAAAAATTTCTTATTGTGCAAGAAAAGATGTTAAACCTGTTAAAACTGCTCTGTGACCCTCTCGTTCTTCACGTCGTGGACGAAGGACTTCTCTGCGACCAGGATGACACTGCATATAGTATCCTCGGGCAAGGCATCGTTGAACTCGCAGACGACCTTGATGTTGGTTCGATCGTTGACCACCACCTGCTTTCTCTTCGTCGTGTTGATGACGGTCATGGGTCTCCGTGCTTTGAATTCGCTGGGCGTGTAATACATGTCCACGCTTCCCTCGGTCACGCGTTTGTAAGCCGAGAACGCTTCGTAAAGTTTGAGGTAATCGTCTTTGGTCATGTCGAGGTTGTAATTCTCGCGCGGGAACACTTCGTTCCTACCATTCTTGAGATAAACGTTCTTGATCTTGCAGTCGTCGAATTTGCTGGAATCTTTTTCCTGATTGTTATCGCGCCCGGTCTGAAAGAGCACTACGACGAAATCTGGCATGTCGAACTGTATGTTGTTGAACTGCGTCGTCACGTCGAATTCCATGTGACTTCCCGACGCCAACTTCTGCACGCACTGGTAACCGTGAAAGTGAATCGGTACCTGCGGACTTTTCAAGATCTCCGCTTTGTACTTGAGGGCGTAGTTCGTTTCGTATTCCACCACCGGCATTCTCAATTCCATGCTCCGGATGACGCATTTGGCTGCTTCGGGTAAAGTGTTGGCTATCGGCGTGGTGCCGTCCGGACCCAAAGTAGCGTATCGCATCAGTGCGTCGTTGTCGTTGGCCGCTCTTCGAAACGTGATCCTCAGTCCTCCCTTCCACATGATCTCCTTGTAGTCCGAGAAGAATCCCGGAAGCAGACGCATGGGAAAGAGCACCGTGTGACTTCTCGTCGATATTTTGGTCCCCGCTTCGAATCCTCCCGCCTGATAGTACGCTGCGTCCGTTTTGGATAATTTCAACGTTCTCACTGCCGTCGACGTGATGCCTGGATAATCTATTCTGTCGATGACGGTGTTGTGTTTCCTCACCTCCACCTGCGAGAACAGGTGAGGCACGAAGTTGTCCACGAGTATCAAATTTGCATTGGGCGGAAACGCGTCTCCGCTTTCCTTCTTCACCACGTCGAATTGAAGGTAGAGGTCCGCTCTGTGAGGATTTCCGAATATAGGTTCTATTTATATTTTACTCACGTATAGGTGTACATGATGAATCCGCAAATAGATTTGTTCTAAGTCTTATCGTTTCTAAGATAACCCCACTTCCGGTCGCTATTTTGGATTTCCGAATATAGGTTCTATTCATATTTTACTCACGTATAGGTGTACATGATGAATCCGAAAATAGATTTTTCCTAAGTCTTACCGTTTCCAAGATAACCCCACTTCCGGTCGCCATTTTCGATTTCCGAACATAGGTTCTATTTATATTTTTTCTCACGTATAGGTGTACATGATGAATCCCCAAACAGATTTTTTCTAAGTTTTACTGTTTCCAAGATAACCCCACTTCCGGTCGCCATTTTGGATTTCCGAACATAGGTTTTATTCATACTTTTTCTCACGTATAGGTGTACGTGATGAATCCGCAAACAGATTTTTCCTAAGTCTTACCGTTTCCAAGATAACCCCACTTCCGGTCGCCATTTTCAATTTCCGAACATAGGTTATATTCATACTTTTTCTCACGTATAGGTGTACATGATGAATCCGCAAACAAATTTTTCCCAAGTCTTACCGTTTCCAAGATAACCCCACTTCCGGTCGCCATTTTCAATTTCCGAACATAGGTTATATTCATACTTTTTGTCACGTATAGGTGTACATGATGAATCAGCAAACATATTTTTCCCAAGTCATGAATTGGAGGGTTCTATGACCCTGTTTGTCAAAAATTCGAGATATTTGCAATTTAAGATTTTTTTAACGCTGGACTTGGAATATTTTCGATTGATGAAAAATTGGTTCCATGACGACCTATGCCAATTTTGGTATGGGAGGACAGAGGACACCGAGACTCGACCGACACGCTAAACCCGATCTTTCTACGACTATTCGTTCAAAAGTTACGAGTGATTAAAGTTTTGGGAAGGGGGTGGGCTAACTTCTTACCCCTTGACCCCAGGACCACCAAAACTTGGTACACGTATTCTACATCTCCAAAATCGACAGGGGGCATCTAACGATGCCGTATGGGGGTGTTTTTCGATATATTTTTTCGATAACTCTTACCATTTTCGAGATATTTTCAAATTTAAGATTTTTTAACACAGGACTTGGAAAATTTTCGGAACATTTTTTTTTTTTTTTTTTTTTTTTGGTTCCATGACAACAACGCCAATTTTGTTATGAGAGGACAGAGGACACCGAGACGATGCTAACGCAAGAAATCCCAGCTCTCTATGATTATTTTTTCGAAAGTTACGAGTGATCAAAAACATTTTTGGCAATTGGCCCACCCTTGACCTCCAAGAACCTTCGAAAACTTGGTACACGTACTCTGCATCACTAAACTCGACAAGAGGGTCAACGGGAAGGATATTCGCGCTATCTCTTACTGTTTTCGAGACATTTTGCAATTTAACGCTGGACTTGGAAAATTTTCGACAGATGGGGGTCAAATTTGGTTCCATGACGACCTATGTTTATTTTGGTATGGGTGGACAGAGGATACCGAGACTCGACCGACGCACTAAACCCGACCTTTCTACGACTATTTGTTCAAAAGTTACGAGTGATCAAAGTTTTTGGGAGGGGGTGGGCTAACTTCTTACCCCTTGACCCCAGGACCACCAAAACTTGGTACACGTATTCTACATCTCCAATATCGACAGGGGGCATCTAACGATGCCGTATGGGGGTGTTTTTCGATATATTTTTTTGATAACTTTTACCATTTTCGAGATATTTGCAATTTAAGATTTTTTAACGCTGTGGACTTAGAAAATTTTCGATTGATGAAAAATATTGGTTTCATGACGACCTATGTTTATTTTGGTATGGGAGGACAGAGGACACCGAGACTCGACCGACACACTAAACCCGACCTCTCTACGCGTACTCTACGTCACCAAAAAAAAAAAAAAAAATCGACAAGGGGAGATTTTTCGATAACTCTCACTGTTTCTCATTGTTTACTAAAAACAACGTTGAAACGTTTCGGTAAACGTTCTTATACGTTCTTAAACGTTTCAACGTTTATATAAGAACGATAAAAACGTACTGTGATACTCATCTTCACGATTAGTCAAACGTATAATTTATTCGCTGTTCATATTTTCCATCCTTAAATTCTAATAATTATGTATTTTATCTAACAACAGATTAAATTAAATACCAAACATTATCGAGAAGCAATTCCCAAAACATTATACTAAAATATTAACATTATAATAAGTGTCCTTGCATAGCCATTTCAGTCTTCAAACTGCTTCCAATAGCTTCCATACGTTGATTCGCAATTAGTCAAACATGTCAAATGTAACTGCTATTAGTAAACGTACGAGGAAAAATAAGTTTTGTAGAAATTCTCTTCTCAATAAGAATACTATATTACTACTTTTATTACATTGAATATTAATTAATTAATTAATTCTCTAGCCCTCTTGATTCTGAAAATTTGTGGTTACAGTTCAATTTGTACTTATCCTGAGCAAAATTGATATATATTCTATTACAATCTTTACAGATTCTAAGGCAAAAATTAAAAATCAATAAATATGATGCATCTTTGTTTTATAACTTTTCATAAATTGTATATTTGTCAGACATATTAACAAGATTCTTAGGTATTCCAAATTCGAATAATTTATCTTTTTAGCATCTTTAACTTCAATCAAGTTAGTTTCTGGAACTATAGGTTCTGCTTCATTTATTTCTGATTTATCTCCTACATGAACATTTAAAAAGTCATTAAAAACAATTCTTCCATCTATTTAAAATAGTCAGCCATTTTTCATCAAGTTTACTTTAGGTTGCTACGCCTTTCTAAATTTATTTGCACTTCTGATACTTTTATTTCAATTGCGTCGATTTTACTTTTCAAGTAATCTCTCTTTTTTTGTTACTTCTAAACATGCTGTTCCTTAACCACCTAAGTCTATTTCTATTAGGTTATGTGAACCGTTGCTTACTTTTTCTTGGTTTATACATTTTTTTAACTGTTGATTCTATACTATTATGTACGTACTCCCAATTCTTATTTAAGTAGAAATAAGTTTTATTTTTTTTAAATTCATTTTATACCAGAGATTGTAATTTTTTTATAATGCCATGTGATTTCATAACTAACTAACTAACTAACTCTCTAGTCTTCTTAAACCCAAAGGTTCGTAGCTGCAGCAACACAAGCCTTCCATCTTTCCATCTATATATTCTTAACCATCCCTAGCAATTTCCTTTAAATCCATCTCAATATTGTCCTTCCATCTTCGTCTAGGTCTCCTCTTACCATCAGGTCTCCCAACAAGAATCTTGTAAATTCCTCTTTCTTCTCCCATTCGGGTTTTGTACCACATAGTCTGTCCACTTAAGTCTTCTTTATTTAATTGTTCTAATAATATCTGGACATAAATATAAATTATGTAATTCTAAATTATGTAACCTTCTCCACTAACCTATTTTCTCATCCCTTTTAGGTCCAAATATTTTTCCCTTTCCTTCGGCCACCTTCCAGAATCTCGGAGGCAGCGTGTTGATAATTTTGATCAGGTAACCTATGCCCTTGTCGTCGTTTACGATAAAGTTGGAAAGTTTGGTGCTGATCATGTCCACGATGCCAACCTTCTCGTTGTAAAAATTACGATTGCCTGCATTCTCTTCGCCGGCTATCACCAACAATCTGTCGATGAGTTTTCTCACGTCGTCCACCCAAACGAATTCTTTGGGTAACGTGTTGTAGCGTTTGACGCCGCTTCCACTTTTCACCTTTCACATCCATATAATACTACAGGCAGAATTACTGTTTTGTATATTTTAACTTTTAATTTCTTAGAGAGAAGTAACATGCATTTCCTGAATTAAGCCTACTTTTTGTTTTATTTCCTCTTTAATATAATTTTCATTTGTTAATATCTTTTATCAATATTCCATAAGATTTGGTTGCCTGCAAAAGTTAATCCGTTTATCTCCTTGTTAGTAATAGTATTTTATTTATATATCATGTCAGGTTAGAAAAAAAAGTTCGCGCCTCATTCAGTGCAATGAGTTGTGTAATAATGTTGTCTGTTTCAGCGTTTGACTCATACCAATTTCAAGATATTTTAGCGAATTACGCCGGCTTAAGCTAAGTTCGTATTGCTAGAAGGCCTTCGTCGTTGCAAGTCACCTAACCCATTCACTAAGAAATAAGAGAAATAAGAGAAAAAAATGTTGACGTACTAAAAAAAATTGACTTGTTCACCGAGTTCAGATGTTTACTCATTGATGACTCCGTCGTTGTCGTCTATCAAAAACCTAAGTACCTTGGAAACAGTGAGAGTTATCGAAAAATCTCCCCTTGTCGATTTTTTTTTTTTGGTGACGTAGAGTACGCGTAGAGAGGTCGGGTTTAGTGTGTCGGTCGAGTCTCGGTGTCCGCTGTCCTCCCATACCAAAATAAACATAGGTCGTCATGAAACCAATATTTTTCATCAATCGAAAATTTTCTAAGTCCACAGCGTTAAAAAATCTTAAATTGCAAATATCTCGAAAATGGTAAAAGTTATCAAAAAAATATATCGAAAAACACCCCCATACGGCATCGTTAGATGCCCCCTGTCGATATTGGAGATGTAGAATACGTGTACCAAGTTTTGGTGGTCCTGGGGTCAAGGGGTAAGAAGTTAGCCCACCCCCTCCCAAAAACTTTGATCACTCGTAACTTTTGAACAAATAGTCGTAGAAAGGTCGGGTTTAGTGCGTCGGTCGAGTCTCGGTGTCCTCTGTCCACCCATACCAAAATAAACATAGGTCGTCATGGAACCAAATTTGACCCCCATCTGTCGAAAATTTTCCAAGTCCAGCGTTAAATTGCAAAATGTCTCGAAAACAGTAAGAGATAGCGCGAATATCCTTCCCGTTGACCCTCTTGTCGAGTTTAGTGATGCAGAGTACGTGTACCAAGTTTTCGAAGGTTCTTGGAGGTCAAGGGTGGGCCAATTGCCAAAAATGTTTTTGATCACTCGTAACTTTCGAAAAAATAATCATAGAGAGCTGGGATTTCTTGCGTTAGCATCGTCTCGGTGTCCTCTGTCCTCTCATAACAAAATTGGCGTTGTTGTCATGGAACCAAAAAAAAAAAAAAAATGTTCCGAAAATTTTCCAAGTCCTGTGTTAAAAAATCTTAAATTTGAAAATATCTCGAAAATGGTAAGAGTTATCGAAAAAATATATCGAAAAACACCCCCATACGGCATCGTTAGATGACCCCTGTCGATTTTGGAGATGTAGAATACGTGTACCAAGTTTTGGTGGTCCTGGGGTCAAGGGGTAAGAAGTTAGCCCACCCCCCTCCCAAAAATTTAATCACTCGTAACTTTTGAACGAATAGTCGTAGAAAGATCGGGTTTAGCGTGTCGGTCGAGTCTCGGTGTCCTCTGTCCTCCCATACCAAAATTGGCATAGGTCGTCATGGAACCAATTTTTCATCAATCGAAAATTTTCCAAGTCCAGCGTTAAAAAAATCTTAAATTGCAAATATCTCGAATTTTTGACAAACAGGGTCATAGAACCCTCCAATTCATGACTTGGGAAAAATATGTTTGCTGATTCATCATGTACACCTATACGTGAGAAAAAGTATGAATAGAATCTATGTTCGGAAATCCAAAATGGCGACCGGAAGTGGGGTTATCTTGGAAACGGTAAGACTTGGGAAAAATTTGTTTGCGGATTCATCATGTACACCTATACGTGAGAAAAAGTATGAATATAACCTATGTTCGGAAATTGAAAATGGCGACCGGAAGTGGGGTTATCTTGGAAACGGTAAGACTTGGGAAAAATTTGTTTGCGGATTCATCATGTACACCTATACGTGAGAAAAAGTATGAATATAACCTATGTTCGGAAATTGAAAATGGCGACCGGAAGTGGGGTTATCTTGGAAACGGTAAGACTTAGGAAAAATCTGTTTGCGGATTCATCACGTACACCTATACGTGAGAAAAAGTATGAATAAAACCTATGTTCGGAAATCCAAAATGGCGACCGGAAGTGGGGTTATCTTGGAAACAGTAAAACTTAGAAAAAATCTGTTTGGGGATTCATCATGTACACCTATACGTGAGAAAAAATATAAATAGAACCTATGTTCGGAAATCGAAAATGGCGACCGGAAGTGGGGTTATCTTGGAAACGGTAAGACTTAGGAAAAATCTATTTTCGGATTCATCATGTACACCTATACGTGAGTAAAATATGAATAGAACCTATATTCGGAAATCCAAAATAGCGACCGGAAGTGGGGTTATCTTAGAAACGATAAGACTTAGAACAAATCTATTTGCGGATTCATCATGTACACCTATACGTGAGTAAAATATAAATAGAACCTATATTCGGAAATCCTCACAGAGCGGACCTCTACCTTCAATTCGACGTGGTGAAGAAGGAAAGCGGAGACGCGTTTCCGCCCAATGCAAATTTGATACTCGTGGACAACTTCGTGCCTCACCTGTTCTCGCAGGTGGAGGTGAGGAAACACAACACCGTCATCGACAGAATAGATTATCCAGGCATCACGTCGACGGCAGTGAGAACGTTGAAATTATCCAAAACGGACGCAGCGTACTATCAGGCGGGAGGATTCGAAGCGGGGACCAAAATATCGACGAGAAGTCACACGGTGCTCTTTCCCATGCGTCTGCTTCCGGGATTCTTCTCGGACTACAAGGAGATCATGTGGAAGGGAGGACTGAGGATCACGTTTCGAAGAGCGGCCAACGACAACGACGCACTGATGCGATACGCTACTTTGGGTCCGGACGGCACCACGCCGATAGCCAACACTTTACCCGAAGCAGCCAAATGCGTCATCCGGAGCATGGAATTGAGAATGCCGGTGGTGGAATACGAAACGAACTACGCCCTCAAGTACAAAGCGGAGATCTTGAAAAGTCCGCAGGTACCGATTCACTTTCACGGTTACCAGTGCGTGCAGAAGTTGGCGTCGGGAAGTCACATGGAATTCGACGTGACGACGCAGTTCAACAACATACAGTTCGACATGCCAGATTTCGTCGTAGTGCTCTTTCAGACCGGGCGCGATAACAATCAGGAAAAAGATTCCAGCAAATTCGACGACTGCAAGATCAAGAACGTTTATCTCAAGAATGGTAGGAACGAAGTGTTCCCGCGCGAGAATTACAACCTCGACATGACCAAAGACGATTACCTCAAACTTTACGAAGCGTTCTCGGCTTACAAACGCGTGACCGAGGGAAGCGTGGACATGTATTACACGCCCAGCGAATTCAAAGCACGGAGACCCATGACCGTCATCAACACGACGAAGAGAAAGTAGGTGGTGGTCAACGATCGAACCAACATCAAGGTCGTCTGCGAGTTCAACGATGCCTTGCCCGAGGATACTATATGCAGTGTCATCCTGGTCGCAGAGAAGTCCTTCGTCCACGACGTGAAGAACGAGAGGGTCACAGAGAAGTTTTAACAGGTTTAACATCTTTTCTTGCACAATAAGAAATTTTTGTACTAGCACAATCAGTTACAATGGCACAATACGAATTTCACTAGTTTAGATCGGTTACAATGTCAATTTCATCAGTTATCAGTTACAATATCTTTTTTTTTCATCACTATAGCACGAGACAATCAGAATTTGCACAAAATTTTTGTTGTTTTTACACGAGAAAATTAACAATAAAATTCTTTTTTTTTTATCGTTTCAGATGCTGTCGAACATCAAAAAACATATACACATACACACACACTAGAAAAAAAAAGCATGCAACTTTATTTGTAACACACACATATTCTCCATCTTCATCAAGAAAAATATTATAATAAACATAATTTTTTTATCTATCTCACAATAAAACTCCATATCCAAAAAATTACAACATCAAAATAACACTAGAGTCGTTAGTACACGTTGCATGCATTACGGAGGTCCTCTGTAGAGTTTCATGGAAGTTTGAGAGAAAAAAAACAAAAAACACGTGAAACTCTATAGAGGTGTGGTAATCTATAACCGCAGCCGTTTGAGAACCTTTACTTTTTTTGGTTGGGCACCACGCACCCCTGGCGAGGTTATATAGGGACCAGGGATCCTAAAAAAAAAAAAAAACAATTATTATTTGCTTGTTTTGCGTCACAATACGGAAAATAATGAGAGGCATACGCGCGCGCACGCGTGTGTGGCACATCGTTTCCCCCGAGAGAGGTTTACAAAGGTCACGATATATATAAACATTTGGCCAGGACTTGGAAAATTACGATAAGGTGCATTCGTACTTCAAGAATGAGAGAGTGAATTTACTCGTACCGGCTTTTCTGCGCCGTGAAACATCGTCAGCGCAATAAATGAGGCGCGGAACGTGGAGAGAAAGTGAGATTTTGAGGTTTTGGTGGTCGTTTGGTCAAGAAATCAGGTTTGGCCTTGAAGGTATATTTACTATACTACTAACCCCCATATGCTAATGAAATAATATATGTGATTATCGATGTGGATTTAAACGTAACAGATTAATTTTTTTTCACATCAGATAGACACTTGAGAAAAGTGAGAATATAATCAAAATGTCCCCATCAGCTATTCACTGATTTTTTTAAAAAAAGCATATGATTCGGTCAAAAGAGATAAATTAGTCGATTTAAAATACCTAAAAATCTTGTTAATATGTCTGACAAATGTACAATTCATGATAGGTTATAAAAGAAAGATGCATCATATCTATTGCTCTTTAATTTTTGCCTTAGAATATGCTATTAGGAAGGTAAAAGAAACTAACGAAGTACTAAAATTAAGCGATGTGACTCAACTGTTAGCATATGCAGATGATGTAAATACAATTAAGGATAATGCTTAAATATTTTTCAAAGCAGCTAAGGAAGTTAGCAAAGAGAAAATTACAGGCCGAAACCAAGTGATAATTACTCGATTTGAACCAGTTTTCAAATTCAAGTACTTAGGAGTAATACTAACAAATGAAAAAAAGAATTAATTCGGAAAATGCTTGTTATTTTTCTCTTCATAAACTTTTTGTCTTTTCGTTTAATATCTAAGAAACTAAAAGTTGAAATATACAAAACAATAATTTTGCCTGTGGATGCGAAAACTTGATCCCTTGCATTGAAATTGAGAGTATTTGAAAATATGATTCTTAGGAAAATATTTCAGCCTAAAAAGAGATAAAGAAACAAGTGAATGGCGAAGGTTACATAATTTATATTCGTTTCCAAATATTATTGGATTGATGATTAAGTCATGAAGACTTAGGTGGGCACGAATGAGAAAAGAATAAATAAGAGTTTACAGGATTCTTATTGGGAAACCTGATGGTAAGAGACCAAAACGAAGATGGAGATGGAGCTAAAAGAAATCGGTAAAGATGAAATAGAATATATATAAATCTTGCTCAGGATAAGGACAAATGGAAAACCTATATTGCTGCAGCTATGAACTTTTGGAATTCAAGAAGGCTAGAGAGTTAGTTAGTTAATTGGTATGTAATATAATTTCACATATTTCAGAAACCAAAGGCAGCAACATGGTATTCATATTGACAAGGGAATTCCTACAAAACTTATTTTTTCCTCGTACATTTACCAATAGCACTTACATCCTGTTTTACTTCAAATCTTCAATTATGCGATGCAAAGAAGAGAAGAATTTCCTTGACTTGATAACATGAGTTTGTGCGTTGAAAATGGTTAATTACGTACTTGATTTATGCTGTCCCTCCGAATGAAAGATGGAATATATAGAAGCCTGCGCCTCCTAAATTCATCGTGGATATGAGGATGAATCGCGAAATGAGACTTCCAATAATTTTATTTTTTTAGAATATGCTTCGTTAAGGAGGTCAAATGACAAGTTGCGTAATTGGATTGCTATTCTCTTTATAACTTGTTAATTTTATTACGAACGAAGAAGAAATGCATGCCACTTAATGCTGTAATATTATTGATTAGATCATCGTTTATCTTGTTCGCATCGATTAATCTCCTTATTTTCTTCTTCTTCTTCTTCGTCTTGTCGTATTCGTCCGGAATCGCGATGGAATCGTTTACCTTAACGTTGAAACGTTTATATAGGTACGATGGAATCGTTTACCTTAACGTTGAAACGTTTATATAGGTACGATGGAACGTACTGTCATCCTCATCTTCACGATTAGTCAAACGTGTCACGAAAATCGGTTAACCAAGAGAGAACGAAAAAAAAATAGAACCTTCGAATCGCGTTCTTCAACCTATCTGCCCCTGGAATGCTACATTCAAAAAATGGTATCGGATGAAGATGACAACATCCATTGAATGATCGACATTTTGCTGAAATTTCTCGGCGTTCGCTGGATGATCATGAAAAATTACATTTCTAAAATTGCAGGGAGAAGAATTGATAATCTAGAAATCTCGATTGTGATAACGGGAGAGATGGACGCGATTCTGGACGAATACGACATAATTTTCGTCCTTGATTTCTAATATGTTTCCCGCTCGTCAGTCAAAAGCGTGTTTTTTTTTAGCACAGCTCTTTAATTAATATTTCTATTTTTCTTTCAACGCACAAACTCATGTTATCAAGTCAAGGAAATTCTTCTCTTCTTTGCATCGCATAATTGAAGATTTCAAGTAAAACAGGATGTAAGTGCTATTGGTAAACGTACGAGGAAAAAATAAGTTTTGTAGGAATTCCCTTGTCAATATGAATACCATGTTGCTGCCTTTGGTTTCTGAAATATGTGAAATTATATTACATACCAATTAACTAACTAACTCTCTAGCCTTCTTGAATTCCGAAAGTTCATAGCTGCAGCAATATAGGTTTTCCATTTGTCCTTATCCTGAACAAGATTTATATATATTCTATTTCATCTTTACCGATTTCTTTTAGCTCCATCTCCATCTTCGTTTTGGTCTCTTACCATCAGGTTTCCCAATAAGAATCCTGTAAACTCTTATTTATTCTTTTCTCATTCGTGCCCACCTAAGTCTTCATGACTTAATCATCAATCCAATAATATTTGGAAACGAATATAAATTATGTAACCTTCGCCATTCACTTGTTTCTTTATCTCTTTTTAGGCTGAAATATTTTCCTAAGAATCATATTTTCAAATACTCTCAATTTCAATGCAAGGGATCAAGTTTTCGCATCCACAGGCAAAATTATTGTTTTGTATATTTCAACTTTTAGTTTCTTAGATATTAAACGAAAAGACAAAAAGTTTATGAAGAGAAAAATAACAAGCATTTTCCGAATTAATTCTTTTTTTTCATTTGTTAGTATTACTCCTAAGTACTTGAATTTGGAAACTGGTTCAAATCGAGTAATTATCACTTGGTTTCGGCCTGTAATTTTCTCTTTGCTAACTTCCTTAGCTGCTTTGAAAAATATTTAAGCATTATTCTTAATTGTATTTACATCATCTGCATATGCTAACAGTTGAGTCACATCGCTTAATTTTAGTACTTCGTTAGTTTCTTTTACCTTCCTAATAGCATATTCTAAGGCAAAAATTAAAGAGCAATAGATATGATGCATCTTTCTTTTATAACCTATCATGAATTGTACATTTGTCAGACATATTAACAAGATTTTTAGGTATTTTAAATCGACTAATTTATCTCTTTTGACCGAATCATATGCTTTTTTTAAAAAAATCAGTGAATAGCTGATGGGGACATTTTGATTATATTCTCACTTTTCTCAAGTGTCTATCTGATGTGAAAAAAAATTAATCTGTTACGTTTAAATCCACATCGATAATCACATATATTATTTCATTAGCATATGGGGGTTAGTAGTATAGTAAATATACCTTCAAGGCCAAACCTGATTTCTTGACCAAACGACCACCAAAACCTCAAAATCTCACTTTCTCTCCACGTTCCGCGCCTCATTTATTGCGCTGACGATGTTTCACGGCGCAGAAAAGCCGGTACGAGTAAATTCACTCTCTCATTCTTGAAGTACGAATGCACCTTATCGTAATTTTCCAAGTCCTGGCCAAATGTTTATATATATCGTGACCTTTGTAAACCTCTCTCGGGGGAAACGATGTGCCACACACGCGTGCGCGCGCGTATGCCTCTCATTATTTTCCGTATTGTGACGCAAAACAAGCAAATAATAATTGTTTTTTTTTTTTTTAGGATCCCTGGTCCCTATATAACCTCGCCAGGGGTGCGTGGTGCCCAACCAAAAAAAGTAAAGGTTCTCAAACGGCTGCGGTTATAGATTACCACACCTCTATAGAGTTTCACGTGTTTTTTGTTTTTTTTCTCTCAAACTTCCATGAAACTCTACAGAGGACCTCCGTAATGCATGCAACGTGTACTAACGACTCTAGTGTTATTTTGATGTTGTAATTTTTTGGATATGGAGTTTTATTGTGAGATAGATAAAAAAATTATGTTTATTATAATATTTTTCTTGATGAAGATGGAGAATATGTGTGTGTTACAAATAAAGTTGCATGCTTTTTTTTTCTAGTGTGTGTGTATGTGTATATGTTTTTTGATGTTCGACAGCATCTGAAACGATAAAAAAAAAAGAATTTTATTGTTAATTTTCTCGTGTAAAAACAACAAAAATTTTGTGCAAATTCTGATTGTCTCGTGCTATAGTGATGAAAAAAAAAGATATTGTAACTGATAACTGATGAAATTGACATTGTAACCGATCTAAACTAGTGAAATTCGTATTGTGCCATTGTAACTGATTGTGCTAGTACAAAAATTTCTTATTGTGCAAGAAAAGATGTTAAACCTGTTAAAACTTCTCTGTGACCCTCTCGTTCTTCACGTCGTGGACGAAGGACTTCTCTGCGACCAGGATGACACTGCATATAGTATCCTCGGGCAAGGCATCGTTGAACTCGCAGACGACCTTGATGTTGGTTCGATCGTTGACCACCACCTGCTTTCTCTTCGTCGTGTTGATGACGGTCATGGGTCTCCGTGCTTTGAATTCGCTGGGCGTGTAATACATGTCCACGCTTCCCTCGGTCACGCGTTTGTAAGCCGAGAACGCTTCGTAAAGTTTGAGGTAATCGTCTTTGGTCATGTCGAGGTTGTAATTCTCGCGCGGGAACACTTCGTTCCTACCATTCTTGAGATAAACGTTCTTGATCTTGCAGTCGTCGAATTTGCTGGAATCTTTTTCCTGATTGTTATCGCGCCCGGTCTGAAAGAGCACTACGACGAAATCTGGCATGTCGAACTGTATGTTGTTGAACTGCGTCGTCACGTCGAATTCCATGTGACTTCCCGACGCCAACTTCTGCACGCACTGGTAACCGTGAAAGTGAATCGGTACCTGCGGACTTTTCAAGATCTCCGCTTTGTACTTGAGGGCGTAGTTCGTTTCGTATTCCACCACCGGCATTCTCAATTCCATGCTCCGGATGACGCATTTGGCTGCTTCGGGTAAAGTGTTGGCTATCGGCGTGGTGCCGTCCGGACCCAAAGTAGCGTATCGCATCAGTGCGTCGTTGTCGTTGGCCGCTCTTCGAAACGTGATCCTCAGTCCTCCCTTCCACATGATCTCCTTGTAGTCCGAGAAGAATCCCGGAAGCAGACGCATGGGAAAGAGCACCGTGTGACTTCTCGTCGATATTTTGGTCCCCGCTTCGAATCCTCCCGCCTGATAGTACGCTGCGTCCGTTTTGGATAATTTCAACGTTCTCACTGCCGTCGACGTGATGCCTGGATAATCTATTCTGTCGATGACGGTGTTGTGTTTCCTCACCTCCACCTGCGAGAACAGGTGAGGCACGAAGTTGTCCACGAGTATCAAATTTGCATTGGGCGGAAACGCGTCTCCGCTTTCCTTATTCACCACGTCGAATTGAAGGTAGAGGTCCGCTCTGTGAGGATTTCCGAATATAGGTTCTATTTATATTTTACTCACGTATAGGTGTACATGATGAATCCGCAAATAGATTTGTTCTAAGTCTTATCGTTTCTAAGATAACCCCACTTCCGGTCGCTATTTTGGATTTCCGAATATAGGTTCTATTCATATTTTACTCACGTATAGGTGTACATGATGAATCCGAAAATAGATTTTTCCTAAGTCTTACCGTTTCCAAGATAACCCCACTTCCGGTCGCCATTTTCGATTTCCGAACATAGGTTCTATTTATATTTTTTCTCACGTATAGGTGTACATGATGAATCCCCAAACAGATTTTTTCTAAGTTTTACTGTTTCCAAGATAACCCCACTTCCGGTCGCCATTTTGGATTTCCGAACATAGGTTTTATTCATACTTTTTCTCACGTATAGGTGTACGTGATGAATCCGCAAACAGATTTTTCCTAAGTCTTACCGTTTCCAAGATAACCCCACTTCCGGTCGCCATTTTCAATTTCCGAACATAGGTTATATTCATACTTTTTCTCACGTATAGGTGTACATGATGAATCCGCAAACAAATTTTTCCCAAGTCTTACCGTTTCCAAGATAACCCCACTTCCGGTCGCCATTTTCAATTTCCGAACATAGGTTATATTCATACTTTTTCTCACGTATAGGTGTACATGATGAATCCGCAAACAAATTTTTCCCAAGTCTTACCGTTTCCAAGATAACCCCACTTCCGGTCGCCATTTTGGATTTCCGAACATAGATTCTATTCATACTTTTTCTCACGTATAGGTGTACATGATGAATCAGCAAACATATTTTTCCCAAGTCATGAATTGGAGGGTTCTATGACCCTGTTTGTCAAAAATTCGAGATATTTGCAATTTAAGATTTTTTTAACGCTGGACTTGGAAAATTTTCGATTGATGAAAAATTGGTTCCATGACGACCTATGCCAATTTTGGTATGGGAGGACAGAGGACACCGAGACTCGACCGACACGCTAAACCCGATCTTTCTACGACTATTCGTTCAAAAGTTACGAGTGATTAAATTTTTGGGAGGGGGGTGGGCTAACTTCTTACCCCTTGACCCCAGGACCACCAAAACTTGGTACACGTATTCTACATCTCCAAAATCGACAGGGGTCATCTAACGATGCCGTATGGGGGTGTTTTTCGATATATTTTTTCGATAACTCTTACCATTTTCGAGATATTTTCAAATTTAAGATTTTTTAACACAGGACTTGGAAAATTTTCGGAACATTTTTTTTTTTTTTTTGGTTCCATGACAACAACGCCAATTTTGTTATGAGAGGACAGAGGACACCGAGACGATGCTAACGCAAGAAATCCCAGCTCTCTATGATTATTTTTTCGAAAGTTACGAGTGATCAAAAACATTTTTGGCAATTGGCCCACCCTTGACCTCCAAGAACCTTCGAAAACTTGGTACACGTACTCTGCATCACTAAACTCGACAAGAGGGTCAACGGGAAGGATATTCGCGCTATCTCTTACTGTTTTCGAGACATTTTGCAATTTAACGCTGGACTTGGAAAATTTTCGACAGATGGGGGTCAAATTTGGTTCCATGACGACCTATGTTTATTTTGGTATGGGTGGACAGAGGATACCGAGACTCGACCGACGCACTAAACCCGACCTTTCTACGACTATTTGTTCAAAAGTTACGAGTGATCAAAGTTTTTGGGAGGGGGTGGGCTAACTTCTTACCCCTTGACCCCAGGACCACCAAAACTTGGTACACGTATTCTACATCTCCAATATCGACAGGGGGCATCTAACGATGCCGTATGGGGGTGTTTTTCGATATATTTTTTTGATAACTTTTACCATTTTCGAGATATTTGCAATTTAAGATTTTTTAACGCTGTGGACTTAGAAAATTTTCGATTGATGAAAAATATTGGTTTCATGACGACCTATGTTTATTTTGGTATGGGAGGACAGAGGACACCGAGACTCGACCGACACACTAAACCCGACCTCTCTACGCGTACTCTACGTCACCAAAAAAAAAAAAAAAATCGACAAGGGGAGATTTTTCGATAACTCTCACTGTTTCTCATTGTTTACTAAAAACAACGTTGAAACGTTTCGGTAAACGTTCTTATACGTTCTTAAACGTTTCAACGTTTATATAAGAACGATAAAAACGTACTGTGATACTCATCTTCACGATTAGTCAAACGTATAATTTATTCGCTGTTCATATTTTCCATCCTTAAATTCTAATAATTATGTATTTTATCTAACAACAGATTAAATTAAATACCAAACATTATCGAGAAGCAATTCCCAAAACATTATACTAAAATATTAACATTATAATAAGTGTCCTTGCATAGCCATTTCAGTCTTCAAACTGCTTCCAATAGCTTCCATACGTTGATTCGCAATTAGTCAAACATGTCAAATGTAACTGCTATTAGTAAACGTACGAGGAAAAATAAGTTTTGTAGAAATTCTCTTCTCAATAAGAATACTATATTACTACTTTTATTACATTGAATATTAATTAATTAATTAATTCTCTAGCCCTCTTGATTCTGAAAATTTGTGGTTACAGTTCAATTTGTACTTATCCTGAGCAAAATTGATATATATTCTATTACAATCTTTACAGATTCTAAGGCAAAAATTAAAAATCAATAAATATGATGCATCTTTGTTTTATAACTTTTCATAAATTGTATATTTGTCAGACATATTAACAAGATTCTTAGGTATTCCAAATTCGAATAATTTATCTTTTTAGCATCTTTAACTTCAATCAAGTTAGTTTCTGGAACTATAGGTTCTGCTTCATTTATTTCTGATTTATCTCCTACATGAACATTTAAAAAGTCATTAAAAACAATTCTTCCATCTATTTAAAATAGTCAGCCATTTTTCATCAAGTTTACTTTAGGTTGCTACGCCTTTCTAAATTTATTTGCACTTCTGATACTTTTATTTCAATTGCGTCGATTTTACTTTTCAAGTAATCTCTCTTTTTTTGTTACTTCTAAACATGCTGTTCCTTAACCACCTAAGTCTATTTCTATTAGGTTATGTGAACCGTTGCTTACTTTTTCTTGGTTTATACATTTTTTTAACTGTTGATTCTATACTATTATGTACGTACTCCCAATTCTTATTTAAGTAGAAATAAGTTTTATTTTTTTTAAATTCATTTTATACCAGAGATTGTAATTTTTTTATAATGCCATGTGATTTCATAACTAACTAACTAACTAACTCTCTAGTCTTCTTAAACCCAAAGGTTCGTAGCTGCAGCAACACAAGCCTTCCATCTTTCCATCTATATATTCTTAACCATCCCTAGCAATTTCCTTTAAATCCATCTCAATATTGTCCTTCCATCTTCGTCTAGGTCTCCTCTTACCATCAGGTCTCCCAACAAGAATCTTGTAAATTCCTCTTTCTTCTCCCATTCGGGTTTTGTACCACATAGTCTGTCCACTTAAGTCTTCTTTATTTAATTGTTCTAATAATATCTGGACATAAATATAAATTATGTAATTCTAAATTATGTAACCTTCTCCACTAACCTATTTTCTCATCCCTTTTAGGTCCAAATATTTTTCCCTTTCCTTCGGCCACCTTCCAGAATCTCGGAGGCAGCGTGTTGATAATTTTGATCAGGTAACCTATGCCCTTGTCGTCGTTTACGATAAAGTTGGAAAGTTTGGTGCTGATCATGTCCACGATGCCAACCTTCTCGTTGTAAAAATTACGATTGCCTGCATTCTCTTCGCCGGCTATCACCAACAATCTGTCGATGAGTTTTCTCACGTCGTCCACCCAAACGAATTCTTTGGGTAACGTGTTGTAGCGTTTGACGCCGCTTCCACTTTTCACCTTTCACATCCATATAATACTACAGGCAGAATTACTGTTTTGTATATTTTAACTTTTAATTTCTTAGAGAGAAGTAACATGCATTTCCTGAATTAAGCCTACTTTTTGTTTTATTTCCTCTTTAATATAATTTTCATTTGTTAATATCTTTTATCAATATTCCATAAGATTTGGTTGCCTGCAAAAGTTAATCCGTTTATCTCCTTGTTAGTAATAGTATTTTATTTATATATCATGTCAGGTTAGAAAAAAAAGTTCGCGCCTCATTCAGTGCAATGAGTTGTGTAATAATGTTGTCTGTTTCAGCGTTTGACTCATACCAATTTCAAGATATTTTAGCGAATTACGCCGGCTTAAGCTAAGTTCGTATTGCTAGAAGGCCTTCGTCGTTGCAAGTCACCTAACCCATTCACTAAGAAATAAGAGAAATAAGAGAAAAAAATGTTGACGTACTAAAAAAAATTGACTTGTTCACCGAGTTCAGATGTTTACTCATTGATGACTCCGTCGTTGTCGTCTATCAAAAACCTAAGTACCTTGGAAACAGTGAGAGTTATCGAAAAATCTCCCCTTGTCGATTTTTTTTTTTTGGTGACGTAGAGTACGCGTAGAGAGGTCGGGTTTAGTGTGTCGGTCGAGTCTCGGTGTCCGCTGTCCTCCCATACCAAAATAAACATAGGTCGTCATGAAACCAATATTTTTCATCAATCGAAAATTTTCTAAGTCCACAGCGTTAAAAAATCTTAAATTGCAAATATCTCGAAAATGGTAAAAGTTATCAAAAAAATATATCGAAAAACACCCCCATACGGCATCGTTAGATGCCCCCTGTCGATATTGGAGATGTAGAATACGTGTACCAAGTTTTGGTGGTCCTGGAGTCAAGGGGTAAGAAGTTAGCCCACCCCCTCCCAAAAACTTTGATCACTCGTAACTTTTGAACAAATAGTCGTAGAAAGGTCGGGTTTAGTGCGTCGGTCGAGTCTCGGTGTCCTCTGTCCACCCATACCAAAATAAACATAGGTCGTCATGGAACCAAATTTGACCCCCATCTGTCGAAAATTTTCCAAGTCCAGCGTTAAATTGCAAAATGTCTCGAAAACAGTAAGAGATAGCGCGAATATCCTTCCCGTTGACCCTCTTGTCGAGTTTAGTGATGCAGAGTACGTGTACCAAGTTTTCGAAGGTTCTTGGAGGTCAAGGGTGGGCCAATTGCCAAAAATGTTTTTGATCACTCGTAACTTTCGAAAAAATAATCATAGAGAGCTGGGATTTCTTGCGTTAGCATCGTCTCGGTGTCCTCTGTCCTCTCATAACAAAATTGGCGTTGTTGTCATGGAACCAAAAAAAAAAAAAAAAAAAAAAATGTTCCGAAAATTTTCCAAGTCCTGTGTTAAAAAATCTTAAATTTGAAAATATCTCGAAAATGGTAAGAGTTATCGAAAAAACATATCGAAAAACACCCCCATACGGCATCGTTAGATGCCCCCTGTCGATTTTGGAGATGTAGAATACGTGTACCAAGTTTTGGTGGTCCTGGGGTCAAGGGGTAAGAAGTTAGCCCACCCCCCTCCCAAAAATTTAATCACTCGTAACTTTTGAACGAATAGTCGTAGAAAGATCGGGTTTAGCGTGTCGGTCGAGTCTCGGTGTCCTCTGTCCTCCCATACCAAAATTGGCATAGGTCGTCATGGAACCAATTTTTCATCAATCGAAAATTTTCCAAGTCCAGCGTTAAAAAAATCTTAAATTGCAAATATCTCGAATTTTTGACAAACAGGGTCATAGAACCCTCCAATTCATGACTTGGGAAAAATATGTTTGGGGATTCATCATGTACACCTATACGTGAGAAAAAGTATGAATAGAATCTATGTTCGGAAATCCAAAATGGCGACCGGAAGTGGGGTTATCTTGGAAACGGTAAGACTTGGGAAAAATCTATTTTCGGATTCATCATGTACACCTATACGTGAGTAAAATATGAATAGAACCTATATTCGGAAATCCAAAATAGCGACCGGAAGTGGGGTTATCTTAGAAACGATAAGACTTAGAACAAATCTATTTGCGGATTCATCATGTACACCTATACGTGAGTAAAATATAAATAGAACCTATATTCGGAAATCCTCACAGAGCGGACCTCTACCTTCAATTCGACGTGGTGAAGAAGGAAAGCGGAGACGCGTTTCCGCCCAATGCAAATTTGATACTCGTGGACAACTTCGTGCCTCACCTGTTCTCGCAGGTGGAGGTGAGGAAACACAACACCGTCATCGACAGAATAGATTATCCAGGCATCACGTCGACGGCAGTGAGAACGTTGAAATTATCCAAAACGGACGCAGCGTACTATCAGGCGGGAGGATTCGAAGCGGGGACCAAAATATCGACGAGAAGTCACACGGTGCTCTTTCCCATGCGTCTGCTTCCGGGATTCTTCTCGGACTACAAGGAGATCATGTGGAAGGGAGGACTGAGGATCACGTTTCGAAGAGCGGCCAACGACAACGACGCACTGATGCGATACGCTACTTTGGGTCCGGACGGCACCATGCCGATAGCCAACACTTTACCCGAAGCAGCCAAATGCGTCATCCGGAGCATGGAATTGAGAATGCCGGTGGTGGAATACGAAACGAACTACGCCCTCAAGTACAAAGCGGAGATCTTGAAAAGTCCGCAGGTACCGATTCACTTTCACGGTTACCAGTGCGTGCAGAAGTTGGCGTCGGGAAGTCACATGGAATTCGACGTGACGACGCAGTTCAACAACATACAGTTCGACATGCCAGATTTCGTCGTAGTGCTCTTTCAGACCGGGCGCGATAACAATCAGGAAAAAGATTCCAGCAAATTCGACGACTGCAAGATCAAGAACGTTTATCTCAAGAATGGTAGGAACGAAGTGTTCCCGCGCGAGAATTACAACCTCGACATGACCAAAGACGATTACCTCAAACTTTACGAAGCGTTCTCGGCTTACAAACGCGTGACCGAGGGAAGCGTGGACATGTATTACACGCCCAGCGAATTCAAAGCACGGAGACCCATGACCGTCATCAACACGACGAAGAGAAAGCAGGTGGTGGTCAACGATCG
>NC_139231.1:56642223-56671618 GCF_977018435.1 Lepisma saccharinum
ACGTTCTCACTGCCGTCGACGTGATGCCTGGATAATCTATTCTGTCGATGACGGTGTTGTGTTTCCTCACCTCCACCTGCGAGAACAGGTGAGGCACGAAGTTGTCCACGAGTATCAAATTTGCATTGGGCGGAAACGCGTCTCCGCTTTCCTTCTTCACCACGTCGAATTGAAGGTAGAGGTCCGCTCTGTGAGGATTTCCGAATATAGGTTCTATTTATATTTTACTCACGTATAGGTGTACATGATGAATCCGCAAATAGATTTGTTCTAAGTCTTATCGTTTCTAAGATAACCCCACTTCCGGTCGCTATTTTGGATTTCCGAATATAGGTTCTATTCATATTTTACTCACGTATAGGTGTACATGATGAATCCGAAAATAGATTTTTCCTAAGTCTTACCGTTTCCAAGATAACCCCACTTCCGGTCGCCATTTTCGATTTCCGAACATAGGTTCTATTTATATTTTTTCTCACGTATAGGTGTACATGATGAATCCCCAAACAGATTTTTTCTAAGTTTTACTGTTTCCAAGATAACCCCACTTCCGGTCGCCATTTTGGATTTCCGAACATAGGTTTTATTCATACTTTTTCTCACGTATAGGTGTACGTGATGAATCCGCAAACAGATTTTTCCTAAGTCTTACCGTTTCCAAGATAACCCCACTTCCGGTCGCCATTTTCAATTTCCGAACATAGGTTATATTCATACTTTTTCTCACGTATAGGTGTACATGATGAATCCGCAAACAAATTTTTCCCAAGTCTTACCGTTTCCAAGATAACCCCACTTCCGGTCGCCATTTTCAATTTCCGAACATAGGTTATATTCATACTTTTTCTCACGTATAGGTGTACATGATGAATCCGCAAACAAATTTTTCCCAAGTCTTACCGTTTCCAAGATAACCCCACTTCCGGTCGCCATTTTGGATTTCCGAACATAGATTCTATTCATACTTTTTCTCACGTATAGGTGTACATGATGAATCAGCAAACATATTTTTCCCAAGTCATGAATTGGAGGGTTCTATGACCCTGTTTGTCAAAAATTCGAGATATTTGCAATTTAAGATTTTTTTAACGCTGGACTTGGAAAATTTTCGATTGATGAAAAATTGGTTCCATGACGACCTATGCCAATTTTGGTATGGGAGGACAGAGGACACCGAGACTCGACCGACACGCTAAACCCGATCTTTCTACGACTATTCGTTCAAAAGTTACGAGTGATTAAATTTTTGGGAGGGGGTGGGCTAACTTCTTACCCCTTGACCCCAGGACCACCAAAACTTGGTACACGTATTCTACATCTCCAAAATCGACAGGGGGCATCTAACGATGCCGTATGGGGGTGTTTTTTCGATATATTTTTTCGATAACTCTTACCATTTTCGAGATATTTTCAAATTTAAGATTTTTTAACACAGGACTTGGAAAATTTTCGGAACATTTTTTTTTTTTTTTTTTTGGTTCCATGACAACAACGCCAATTTTGTTATGAGAGGACAGAGGACACCGAGACGATGCTAACGCAAGAAATCCCAGCTCTCTATGATTATTTTTTCGAAAGTTACGAGTGATCAAAAACATTTTTGGCAATTGGCCCACCCTTGACCTCCAAGAACCTTCGAAAACTTGGTACACGTACTCTGCATCACTAAACTCGACAAGAGGGTCAACGGGAAGGATATTCGCGCTATCTCTTACTGTTTTCGAGACATTTTGCAATTTAACGCTGGACTTGGAAAATTTTCGACAGATGGGGGTCAAATTTGGTTCCATGACGACCTATGTTTATTTTGGTATGGGTGGACAGAGGACACCGAGACTCGACCGACGCACTAAACCCGACCTTTCTACGACTATTTGTTCAAAAGTTACGAGTGATCAAAGTTTTTGGGAGGGGGTGGGCTAACTTCTTACCCCTTGACCCCAGGACCACCAAAACTTGGTACACGTATTCTACATCTCCAATATCGACAGGGGGCATCTAACGATGCCGTATGGGGGTGTTTTTCGATATATTTTTTTGATAACTTTTACCATTTTCGAGATATTTGCAATTTAAGATTTTTTAACGCTGTGGACTTAGAAAATTTTCGATTGATGAAAAATATTGGTTTCATGACGACCTATGTTTATTTTGGTATGGGAGGACAGAGGACACCGAGACTCGACCGACACACTAAACCCGACCTCTCTACGCGTACTCTACGTCACCAAAAAAAAAAATCGACAAGGGGAGATTTTTCGATAACTCTCACTGTTTCCAAGGTACTTAGGTTTTTGATAGACGACAACGACGGAGTCATCAATGAGTAAACATCTGAACTCGGTGAACAAGTCAATTTTTTTTAGTACGTCAACATTTTTTTCTCTTATTTCTCTTATTTCTTAGTGAATGGGTTAGGTGACTTGCAACGACGAAGGCCTTCTAGCAATACGAACTTAGCTTAAGCCGGCGTAATTCGCTAAAATATCTTGAAATTGGTATGAGTCAAACGCTGAAACAGACAACATTATTACACAACTCATTGCACTGAATGAGGCGCGAACTTTTTTTTCTAACCTGACATGATATATAAATAAAATACTATTACTAACAAGGAGATAAACGGATTAACTTTTGCAGGCAACCAAATCTTATGGAATATTGATAAAAGATATTAACAAATGAAAATTATATTAAAGAGGAAATAAAACAAAAAGTAGGCTTAATTCAGGAAATGCATGTTACTTCTCTCTAAGAAATTAAAAGTTAAAATATACAAAACAGTAATTCTGCCTGTAGTATTATATGGATGTGAAAGGTGAAAAGTGGAAGCGGCGTCAAACGCTACAACACGTTACCCAAAGAATTCGTTTGGGTGGACGACGTGAGAAAACTCATCGACAGATTGTTGGTGATAGCCGGCGAAGAGAATGCAGGCAATCGTAATTTTTACAACGAGAAGGTTGGCATCGTGGACATGATCAGCACCAAACTTTCCAACTTTATCGTAAACGACGACAAGGGCATAGGTTACCTGATCAAAATTATCAACACGCTGCCTCCGAGATTCTGGAAGGTGGCCGAAGGAAAGGGAAAAATATTTGGACCTAAAAGGGATGAGAAAATAGGTTAGTGGAGAAGGTTACATAATTTAGAATTACATAATTTATATTTATGTCCAGATATTATTAGAACAATTAAATAAAGAAGACTTAAGTGGACAGACTATGTGGTACAAAACCCGAATGGGAGAAGAAAGAGGAATTTACAAGATTCTTGTTGGGAGACCTGATGGTAAGAGGAGACCTAGACGAAGATGGAAGGACAATATTGAGATGGATTTAAAGGAAATTGCTAGGGATGGTTAAGAATATATAGATGGAAAGATGGAAGGCTTGTGTTGCTGCAGCTACGAACCTTTGGGTTTAAGAAGACTAGAGAGTTAGTTAGTTAGTTAGTTATGAAATCACATGGCATTATAAAAAAATTACAATCTCTGGTATAAAATGAATTTAAAAAAAATAAAACTTATTTCTACTTAAATAAGAATTGGGAGTACGTACATAATAGTATAGAATCAACAGTTAAAAAAATGTATAAACCAAGAAAAAGTAAGCAACGGTTCACATAACCTAATAGAAATAGACTTAGGTGGTTAAGGAACAGCATGTTTAGAAGTAACAAAAAAAGAGAGATTACTTGAAAAGTAAAATCGACGCAATTGAAATAAAAGTATCAGAAGTGCAAATAAATTTAGAAAGGCGTAGCAACCTAAAGTAAACTTGATGAAAAATGGCTGACTATTTTAAATAGATGGAAGAATTGTTTTTAATGACTTTTTAAATGTTCATGTAGGAGATAAATCAGAAATAAATGAAGCAGAACCTATAGTTCCAGAAACTAACTTGATTGAAGTTAAAGATGCTAAAAAGATAAATTATTCGAATTTGGAATACCTAAGAATCTTGTTAATATGTCTGACAAATATACAATTTATGAAAAGTTATAAAACAAAGATGCATCATATTTATTGATTTTTAATTTTTGCCTTAGAATCTGTAAAGATTGTAATAGAATATATATCAATTTTGCTCAGGATAAGTACAAATTGAACTGTAACCACAAATTTTCAGAATCAAGAGGGCTAGAGAATTAATTAATTAATTAATATTCAATGTAATAAAAGTAGTAATATAGTATTCTTATTGAGAAGAGAATTTCTACAAAACTTATTTTTCCTCGTACGTTTACTAATAGCAGTTACATTTGACATGTTTGACTAATTGCGAATCAACGTATGGAAGCTATTGGAAGCAGTTTGAAGACTGAAATGGCTATGCAAGGACACTTATTATAATGTTAATATTTTAGTATAATGTTTTGGGAATTGCTTCTCGATAATGTTTGGTATTTAATTTAATCTGTTGTTAGATAAAATACATAATTATTAGAATTTAAGGATGGAAAATATGAACAGCGAATAAATTATACGTTTGACTAATCGTGAAGATGAGTATCACAGTACGTTTTTATCGTTCTTATATAAACGTTGAAACGTTTAAGAACGTATAAGAACGTTTACCGAAACGTTTCAACGTTGTTTTTAGTAAACAATGAGAAACAGTGAGAGTTATCGAAAAATCTCCCCTTGTCGATTTTTTTTTTTTGGTGACGTAGAGTACGCGTAGAGAGGTCGGGTTTAGTGTGTCGGTCGAGTCTCGGTGTCCGCTGTCCTCCCATACCAAAATAAACATAGGTCGTCATGAAACCAATATTTTTCATCAATCGAAAATTTTCTAAGTCCACAGCGTTAAAAAATCTTAAATTGCAAATATCTCGAAAATGGTAAAAGTTATCAAAAAAATATATCGAAAAACACCCCCATACGGCATCGTTAGATGCCCCCTGTCGATATTGGAGATGTAGAATACGTGTACCAAGTTTTGGTGGTCCTGGGGTCAAGGGGTAAGAAGTTAGCCCACCCCCTCCCAAAAACTTTGATCACTCGTAACTTTTGAACAAATAGTCGTAGAAAGGTCGGGTTTAGTGCGTCGGTCGAGTCTCGGTGTCCTCTGTCCACCCATACCAAAATAAACATAGGTCGTCATGGAACCAAATTTGACCCCCATCTGTCGAAAATTTTCCAAGTCCAGCGTTAAATTGCAAAATGTCTCGAAAACAGTAAGAGATAGCGCGAATATCCTTCCCGTTGACCCTCTTGTCGAGTTTAGTGATGCAGAGTACGTGTACCAAGTTTTCGAAGGTTCTTGGAGGTCAAGGGTGGGCCAATTGCCAAAAATGTTTTTGATCACTCGTAACTTTCGAAAAAATAATCATAGAGAGCTGGGATTTCTTGCGTTAGCATCGTCTCGGTGTCCTCTGTCCTCTCATAACAAAATTGGCGTTGTTGTCATGGAACCAAAAAAAAAAAAATGTTCCGAAAATTTTCCAAGTCCTGTGTTAAAAAATCTTAAATTTGAAAATATCTCGAAAATGGTAAGAGTTATCGAAAAAATATATCGAAAAACACCCCCATACGGCATCGTTAGATGCCCCCTGTCGATTTTGGAGATGTAGAATACGTGTACCAAGTTTTGGTGGTCCTGGGGTCAAGGGGTAAGAAGTTAGCCCACCCCCCTCCCAAAAATTTAATCACTCGTAACTTTTGAACGAATAGTCGTAGAAAGATCGGGTTTAGCGTGTCGGTCGAGTCTCGGTGTCCTCTGTCCTCCCATACCAAAATTGGCATAGGTCGTCATGGAACCAATTTTTCATCAATCGAAAATTTTCCAAGTCCAGCGTTAAAAAAATCTTAAATTGCAAATATCTCGAATTTTTGACAAACAGGGTCATAGAACCCTCCAATTCATGACTTGGGAAAAATATGTTTGCTGATTCATCATGTACACCTATACGTGAGAAAAAGTATGAATAGAATCTATGTTCGGAAATCCAAAATGGCGACCGGAAGTGGGGTTATCTTGGAAACGGTAAGACTTGGGAAAAATTTGTTTGCGGATTCATCATGTACACCTATACGTGAGAAAAAGTATGAATATAACCTATGTTCGGAAATTGAAAATGGCGACCGGAAGTGGGGTTATCTTGGAAACGGTAAGACTTGGGAAAAATTTGTTTGCGGATTCATCATGTACACCTATACGTGAGAAAAAGTATGAATATAACCTATGTTCGGAAATTGAAAATGGCGACCGGAAGTGGGGTTATCTTGGAAACGGTAAGACTTAGGAAAAATCTGTTTGCGGATTCATCACGTACACCTATACGTGAGAAAAAGTATGAATAAAACCTATGTTCGGAAATCCAAAATGGCGACCGGAAGTGGGGTTATCTTGGAAACAGTAAAACTTAGAAAAAATCTGTTTGGGGATTCATCATGTACACCTATACGTGAGAAAAAATATAAATAGAACCTATGTTCGGAAATCGAAAATGGCGACCGGAAGTGGGGTTATCTTGGAAACGGTAAGACTTAGGAAAAATCTATTTTCGGATTCATCATGTACACCTATACGTGAGTAAAATATGAATAGAACCTATATTCGGAAATCCAAAATAGCGACCGGAAGTGGGGTTATCTTAGAAACGATAAGACTTAGAACAAATCTATTTGCGGATTCATCATGTACACCTATACGTGAGTAAAATATAAATAGAACCTATATTCGGAAATCCTCACAGAGCGGACCTCTACCTTCAATTCGACGTGGTGAAGAAGGAAAGCGGAGACGCGTTTCCGCCCAATGCAAATTTGATACTCGTGGACAACTTCGTGCCTCACCTGTTCTCGCAGGTGGAGGTGAGGAAACACAACACCGTCATCGACAGAATAGATTATCCAGGCATCACGTCGACGGCAGTGAGAACGTTGAAATTATCCAAAACGGACGCAGCGTACTATCAGGCGGGAGGATTCGAAGCGGGGACCAAAATATCGACGAGAAGTCACACGGTGCTCTTTCCCATGCGTCTGCTTCCGGGATTCTTCTCGGACTACAAGGAGATCATGTGGAAGGGAGGACTGAGGATCACGTTTCGAAGAGCGGCCAACGACAACGACGCACTGATGCGATACGCTACTTTGGGTCCGGACGGCACCATGCCGATAGCCAACACTTTACCCGAAGCAGCCAAATGCGTCATCCGGAGCATGGAATTGAGAATGCCGGTGGTGGAATACGAAACGAACTACGCCCTCAAGTACAAAGCGGAGATCTTGAAAAGTCCGCAGGTACCGATTCACTTTCACGGTTACCAGTGCGTGCAGAAGTTGGCGTCGGGAAGTCACATGGAATTCGACGTGACGACGCAGTTCAACAACATACAGTTCGACATGCCAGATTTCGTCGTAGTGCTCTTTCAGACCGGGCGCGATAACAATCAGGAAAAAGATTCCAGCAAATTCGACGACTGCAAGATCAAGAACGTTTATCTCAAGAATGGTAGGAACGAAGTGTTCCCGCGCGAGAATTACAACCTCGACATGACCAAAGACGATTACCTCAAACTTTACGAAGCGTTCTCGGCTTACAAACGCGTGACCGAGGGAAGCGTGGACATGTATTACACGCCCAGCGAATTCAAAGCACGGAGACCCATGACCGTCATCAACACGACGAAGAGAAAGCAGGTGGTGGTCAACGATCGAACCAACATCAAGGTCGTCTGCGAGTTCAACGATGCCTTGCCCGAGGATACTATATGCAGTGTCATCCTGGTCGCAGAGAAGTCCTTCGTCCACGACGTGAAGAACGAGAGGGTCACAGAGAAGTTTTAACAGGTTTAACATCTTTTCTTGCACAATAAGAAATTTTTGTACTAGCACAATCAGTTACAATGGCACAATACGAATTTCACTAGTTTAGATCGGTTACAATGTCAATTTCATCAGTTATCAGTTACAATATCTTTTTTTTTCATCACTATAGCACGAGACAATCAGAATTTGCACAAAATTTTTGTTGTTTTTACACGAGAAAATTAACAATAAAATTCTTTTTTTTTTATCGTTTCAGATGCTGTCGAACATCAAAAAACATATACACATACACACACACTAGAAAAAAAAAGCATGCAACTTTATTTGTAACACACACATATTCTCCATCTTCATCAAGAAAAATATTATAATAAACATAATTTTTTTATCTATCTCACAATAAAACTCCATATCCAAAAAATTACAACATCAAAATAACACTAGAGTCGTTAGTACACGTTGCATGCATTACGGAGGTCCTCTGTAGAGTTTCATGGAAGTTTGAGAGAAAAAAAACAAAAAACACGTGAAACTCTATAGAGGTGTGGTAATCTATAACCGCAGCCGTTTGAGAACCTTTACTTTTTTTGGTTGGGCACCACGCACCCCTGGCGAGGTTATATAGGGACCAGGGATCCTAAAAAAAAAAAAAACAATTATTATTTGCTTGTTTTGCGTCACAATACGGAAAATAATGAGAGGCATACGCGCGCGCACGCGTGTGTGGCACATCGTTTCCCCCGAGAGAGGTTTACAAAGGTCACGATATATATAAACATTTGGCCAGGACTTGGAAAATTACGATAAGGTGCATTCGTACTTCAAGAATGAGAGAGTGAATTTACTCGTACCGGCTTTTCTGCGCCGTGAAACATCGTCAGCGCAATAAATGAGGCGCGGAACGTGGAGAGAAAGTGAGATTTTGAGGTTTTGGTGGTCGTTTGGTCAAGAAATCAGGTTTGGCCTTGAAGGTATATTTACTATACTACTAACCCCCATATGCTAATGAAATAATATATGTGATTATCGATGTGGATTTAAACGTAACAGATTAATTTTTTTTCACATCAGATAGACACTTGAGAAAAGTGAGAATATAATCAAAATGTCCCCATCAGCTATTCACTGATTTTTTTAAAAAAAGCATATGATTCGGTCAAAAGAGATAAATTAGTCGATTTAAAATACCTAAAAATCTTGTTAATATGTCTGACAAATGTACAATTCATGATAGGTTATAAAAGAAAGATGCATCATATCTATTGCTCTTTAATTTTTGCCTTAGAATATGCTATTAGGAAGGTAAAAGAAACTAACGAAGTACTAAAATTAAGCGATGTGACTCAACTGTTAGCATATGCAGATGATGTAAATACAATTAAGAATAATGCTTAAATATTTTTCAAAGCAGCTAAGGAAGTTAGCAAAGAGAAAATTACAGGCCGAAACCAAGTGATAATTACTCGATTTGAACCAGTTTCCAAATTCAAGTACTTAGGAGTAATACTAACAAATGAAAAAAAAGAATTAATTCGGAAAATGCTTGTTATTTTTCTCTTCATAAACTTTTTGTCTTTTCGTTTAATATCTAAGAAACTAAAAGTTGAAATATACAAAACAATAATTTTGCCTGTGGATGCGAAAACTTGATCCCTTGCATTGAAATTGAGAGTATTTGAAAATATGATTCTTAGGAAAATATTTCAGCCTAAAAAGAGATAAAGAAACAAGTGAATGGCGAAGGTTACATAATTTATATTCGTTTCCAAATATTATTGGATTGATGATTAAGTCATGAAGACTTAGGTGGGCACGAATGAGAAAAGAATAAATAAGAGTTTACAGGATTCTTATTGGGAAACCTGATGGTAAGAGACCAAAACGAAGATGGAGATGGAGCTAAAAGAAATCGGTAAAGATGAAATAGAATATATATAAATCTTGTTCAGGATAAGGACAAATGGAAAACCTATATTGCTGCAGCTATGAACTTTCGGAATTCAAGAAGGCTAGAGAGTTAGTTAGTTAATTGGTATGTAATATAATTTCACATATTTCAGAAACCAAAGGCAGCAACATGGTATTCATATTGACAAGGGAATTCCTACAAAACTTATTTTTTCCTCGTACGTTTACCAATAGCACTTACATCCTGTTTTACTTGAAATCTTCAATTATGCGATGCAAAGAAGAGAAGAATTTCCTTGACTTGATAACATGAGTTTGTGCGTTGAAAGAAAAATAGAAATATTAATTAAAGAGCTGTGCTAAAAAAAAACACGCTTTTGACTGACGAGCGGGAAACATATTAGAAATCAAGGACGAAAATTATGTCGTATTCGTCCAGAATCGCGTCCATCTCTCCCGTTATCACAATCGAGATTTCTAGATTATCAATTCTTCTCCCTGCAATTTTAGAAATGTAATTTTTCATGATCATCCAGCGAACGCCGAGAAATTTCAGCAAAATGTCGATCATTCAATGGATGTTGTCATCTTCATCCGATACCATTTTTTGAATGTAGCATTCCAGGGGCAGATAGGTTGAAGAACGCGATTCGAAGGTTCTATTTTTTTTTCGTTCTCTCTTGGTTAACCGATTTTCGTGACACGTTTGACTAATCGTGAAGATGAGGATGACAGTACGTTCCATCGTACCTATATAAACGTTTCAACGTTAAGGTAAACGATTCCATCGTACCTATATAAACGTTTCAACGTTAAGGTAAACGATTCCATCGCGATTCCGGACGAATACGACAAGACGAAGAAGAAGAAGAAGAAAATAAGGAGATTAATCGATGCGAACAAGATAAACGATGATCTAATCAATAATATTACAGCATTAAGTGGCATGCATTTCTTCTTCGTTCGTAATAAAATTAACAAGTTATAAAGAGAATAGCAATCCAATTACGCAACTTGTCATTTGACCTCCTTAACGAAGCATATTCTAAAAAAATAAAATTATTGGAAGTCTCATTTCGCGATTCATCCTCATATCCACGATGAATTTAGGAGGCGCAGGCTTCTATATATTCCATCTTTCATTCGGAGGGACAGCATAAATCAAGTACGTAATTAACCATTTTCAACGCACAAACTCATGTTATCAAGTCAAGGAAATTCTTCTCTTCTTTGCATCGCATAATTGAAGATTTGAAGTAAAACAGGATGTAAGTGCTATTGGTAAATGTACGAGGAAAAAATAAGTTTTGTAGGAATTCCCTTGTCAATATGAATACCATGTTGCTGCCTTTGGTTTCTGAAATATGTGAAATTATATTACATACCAATTAACTAACTAACTCTCTAGCCTTCTTGAATTCCAAAAGTTCATAGCTGCAGCAATATAGGTTTTCCATTTGTCCTTATCCTGAGCAAAAGGTAAAAAAAAAAAGGTAAAGTGTTCCCCTGTGCATAGCACAACGCCATGAAGGCGTATAGGGGGTGTGGGGGTAACGCCCCACACTTTCTTGATCCGGTCGTGAGTGGGGGTGATGTGATCAGCATCACGCCCCTGACCGCCTTTACCCCCCAGGGTTTCCCCCAGGTACCCATGTTATTCGACGCTGGGTAGGCGCCGGGGCCGCTTCCACCGTTAGAAAAGTTCCCGGATTTGAACCGGCCGGGGATCGAACCCGGGACCTTTAGCATGGTAGTCAGACGCGTTACCGACTGAGCCACCGCGGCCAAGCAAGATTTATATATATTCTATTTATATATATTTAAACAAGATTTATCCTGAGCAAGATTTATATATATTCTATTTCATCTTTACCGATTTCTTTTAGCTCCATCTCCATCTTCGTTTTGGTCTCTTACCATCAGGTTTCCCAATAAGAATCCTGTAAACTCTTATTTATTCTTTTCTCATTCGTGCCCACCTAAGTCTTCATGACTTAATCATCAATCCAATAATATTTGGAAACGAATATAAATTATGTAACCTTCGCCATTCACTTGTTTCTTTATCTCTTTTTAGGCTGAAATATTTTCCTAAGAATCATATTTTCAAATACTCTCAATTTCAATGCAAGGGATCAAGTTTTCGCATCCACAGGCAAAATTATTGTTTTGTATATTTCAACTTTTAGTTTCTTAGATATTAAACGAAAAGACAAAAAGTTTATGAAGAGAAAAATAACAAGCATTTTCCGAATTAATTCTTTTTTTCATTTGTTAGTATTACTCCTAAGTACTTGAATTTGAAAACTGGTTCAAATCGAGTAATTATCACTTGGTTTCGGCCTGTAATTTTCTCTTTGCTAACTTCCTTAGCTGCTTTGAAAAATATTTAAGCATTATTCTTAATTGTATTTACATCATCTGCATATGCTAACAGTTGAGTCACATCGCTTAATTTTAGTACTTCGTTAGTTTCTTTTACCTTCCTAATAGCATATTCTAAGGCAAAAATTAAAGAGCAATAGATATGATGCATCTTTCTTTTATAACCTATCATGAATTGTACATTTGTCAGACATATTAACAAGATTTTTAGGTATTTTAAATCGACTAATTTATCTCTTTTGACCGAATCATATGCTTTTTTTAAAAAAAATCAGTGAATAGCTGATGGGGACATTTTGATTATATTCTCACTTTTCTCAAGTGTCTGTCTGATGTGAAAAAAAATTAATCTGTTACGTTTAAATCCACATCGATAATCACATATATTATTTCATTAGCATATGGGGGTTAGTCTTGCTAAAAAGAATATGAGATAATATTTTTATATTTTGTTGAGAGTAGAGAAAATTCCACGGTAATTATTGCAGTTCATTTTATCACAGGAAGAATTATGGATTCTTTCCACTGTTGAGGGATTTCTTCTTTATTCCATATTAAAGAAATCAATTTATGAATTTGACATATTATCGAATTCCCATCATATTTAATTAACTCTGCTGGTATTAAAGTCAATGATATGCGCTTTCTTATTTTTTTTTAGTATTTTAATAGCATCTTTAACTTCAATAAAATTAGGTTCTGCTGTGTGTACCTCATTTACTTCCGATTTATCTCCTAGATGAACATTTAAGTAGTTCTTCCATCTATTTAAAATATCGCTTGGATTCGAATTCTTGAAGAGACGGAGAGGGTTGAGTTTTCCGAGAATATCACGCATTTCACGTTTATAAGTAATTATATTTTCAATAGAAAGCGAATCCTTTATCGATGTTTCATGAGATTTGGTGGCCAATTAATTTTGATGAGGGAGTAGGGTGTCCATGTTCGAGATCCGTCTTTCTTTGATTTCCACCGATTTGTAAAAAAAAAGAAAAAGCGCACAATTCATACAAAGCAACAAAAAAAAATATTGTGTCTGTTCAAGGTGGAAGGGTGGTGAATAATTTTTCTTTTTCGTTGTTGGTGTAAAAAGCAGAAAAAAAAAATTCCGTCAATTTTTTGTGTTCCGTGTTAGAAATGTCAATAATCGTTATTTTAAAAAAAATATAGTTTAGTTCGTGATTATTTTTTTGAAAATGGATTTTTACAGTTTTTCATGTAGCAATTTCACAGATCATTTTTTTTCGATGATGGTATGTTGTAGTTTTATGGGAGAAATATATTTTCACACCCCGTAGTTTCCAGTGATTTTTCTTAGAGTTAGCGAAAGTGTGCTTACGAATTATACTCTTGGCGTGATGTGGCACGGAAGTAGATTGTTAGCGTGGAGGGCTGAAAAAAAGAAGACTGAGAGTGAAAACTTAAAGTTTTGCATCCTTGAACTTGATGAATTGATAGATTTATTCGGAACATGCAGTTTTTTTTATAGTGACGTGCACCTGGTATCGAAGATTGATTTGGGTTATAAGTATGTTATTCGATACCTTTCTCATTTTTGAACTCCACATTATTTGTAATCCAACCGATGATAATGCAAATGGGTGACATGATAGCAAAGAATAAAAAAATGTTGCAAAAATTGATCCGTTTATCACGATAGGAAACTCAACATGTAAAATTTTCATTATCCTCCGCTTACAAATTTTCTCTTTTCTCCGATATCTATATCTTGATCAATTATCTCCCTACCTCTTAGAAACAAGTTCTCTACCTTTTTACATGTACAACAAAGGCAGTTGACTGTAGTTCCTCGCAGCAAGGGAATAATATTGCTCAAGGAAGGGCGTGGTGATTTAACACATACTCACAAAAACCAATCGTAAAAAATGCTAGTGTGTGTGTCAGTTTCCAAAATTCAAGTACTAACAAATGAAAAATTATATTAATTCGGAAAATGTGTGTGTTACTTTTCTCTGTCTTCTGAAAGTTAAAATATATACAAAGTTATAATTTTGTCCATGGATGCAAAAAAAAAAAACTTCGTTCCTTTCATTGAAAGAGGTACATACATTAAATGTGTTTAAAAAATAAAAACATGTTGCATTGAACAAAAAAAATATATATGTAAGAACAACGTTGTTGCTTGTAGAATTGTTAATAAGAATATGAAACTAGATGAGAGAGATATAGTTAATGTAAAAGGGAAGAATAAATAAGAGAATATATGTATAATATCGCAGAAACTAAAATTCTTATATTATAAATACATAAAATCCTAAGAAGTTGGAAGTTTGTGTCTCCTAACAGATCTAAAGGACGAGACAAATAATATAACCAACTAATAACATAACGAAAACTCACATGGAAAAATCTTCTCCTCTTTACATCGCAACGACTAGGATAAATGATGATGGTCAATTCCAATGTTGTTGAGCGATCTTTTCCTTTTTTTTTTCTCAGATGCCGAAATCAACTTTTTTTCCCTCCTATCAGACGAGAAAAAAATTTAGTTATCACACATTCCATTCATCCATGTTAATTAACCAAGAATATACTGTTTTTCGATAGGTTCTATTTTTTCCCATACGCGTCCAGCGAAGAGGAAGCAGGCGGTTAGGCCTCCCCGATGGCGCAGTGGTAGCGTCGTCGCCTTGTAGTCAAGGGATCCTGGGTTCGATACCTGTTGGAGGCACAGAGTGGTTCGGAACCCACTTTAAACTGTAGGTCCAGTCCCGATTAGCCTTACTGTGCATAAAGTGGACTTAAAACACCAAATCAATCAATCAATCAGGAAGCAGGTGGTGGTCAACGTTCGAACCAACATCAAGATCTTTTGCGAGTTCCACGACGCGCTGCCCGACGACACCGTGTGCAGCGTCATCCTGGTCGCAGAGAAGTCCTTCGTCCATGACGTGAAGAACGAGAGGGTCACGGAGCAGTTTTAAATATCGCCTTCGTCGAGCAAGAATGGCTTTTCTACAATCCATTACAAAATTTTTAATCTAAACCACGCCCAAAGCACTGCAATAGGTTTGCAGAGTTTTTTAGATCAAAAACTAACTTGACAAATCGAATTTCTTAAAAAAAAATTGAGGGGGCGCTTGCTTGTACTCTCCCGCTCTCCTATTGTTCAGTGAACATGCCCTTCACACAGCACAGTCGATTTCAAATACCGCTACAATACTTTTTTTTTTTTTTGCATCATGAGGAGAAAAACATCGTAGCAGGGGCCCAAAAACATCGTAGGAGAGAGGTCCCGTTAGGTCGTAGCAGGGGGGCCACACATTGTAGAAGATCACACATGAGTTTTAAAAAACATCGTGGCAGATTACGCTGAGAGCAAGGTCGTAGTAGATTACACTGAGGGACCTTACAGTAAGAGGAGACAGCAGCCTTATAGGAAAATGTCGTAAGTCATTTCAAAAGTAGGTCAAAGGACGAGTTAGCATAAGAACAAAATTTGCAGGAGGTAAAAAATAGCTTAAAAAGTGATGCCAGAGCTTTTCTGTCCACTTTTCTCTCATTGTATGTTAGTTTAGTCCGTAAAACGTCGTAAAATAAAAAGTAGGTCAAAGGACTGTTCCAGAACGTACGGTCCACCTACTACTTAAAGTAGGTCAAAGCACGTAGAGGCTCTCGTGTAGTTTAGCAAAAAAAAATGAATAGGTTAAGTTATATCACGTAAGATCGTGATATACCTACAAGTGTGAGGTGGGAAAAAAAAGTGGTGCATTGAAAATTGTACTAAAACATCGCTAAACGCTAAAACATCGACAAAAAATTGTCAAAATATGTCAAAAACTGATATTCAATTGATAAAAAAAGAGGATACCTACAAAGTGTTACTTAGAAACAATAAGTTTACACTACTAGAGTGAAAATGTAGACAGCATATATTATTTTGTTCACAAGTTTGCGAGGGATAGGGTTACCAGACGTCCGGATTTTGCCGGACATGTCCTACATTTCAACCTTATGTCCGGCGTCCGGGAGGAATTTGGAAAATATCATAAATGTCCTACATTTTGAGTGTCACATAATATTAATTAGGAAAGTAGGTAACAGAAAAAAAAATCATGCAAGTTACAAGTCTATGGACTGCGCTTCCAAACTCAATGTTGAAATTTATTTTGATTCAGTCATTGCAAAAAAATAAAAAAGTTTGTCCTGCTATTAAAAATACGGAATAACGGAAGCATTTAATGAACAAAGTTTTGGAACAACTTTCTGATAACGACACTGTTCAATGTCTGAGCAGAATTTCTTGCATACTGATGGAACAAAGTGTTGCCATTCTTATTCAATATAATTTGATTGTAAAGCAGGGGTATAGAGAACAAAGTTATTCAGGGTGTCTACCAGTGAAGAAAGTCGTGGTAGACAAGAAAAAGTAAAGAAATCAACAAATAGGTCAAGAAGTAAATACAAAGGCAATAAATTATTCTAGTGGTCAAGAATTTTGGCTATCATAATGACTGGTTGATTTAGTTTATTTGACTTAACTTTTTTCTGTCCCTTTGGTTAATCGCGAAAATGATAATGAATGGCGGTAAGGTAAGATGGATGAAGGGACAGTCACAAACATATAGGGACAACCGACACAAGCCCCACATAAGATTATACTGGCTTGAGTCCAGACGCCTTGCTCGTCTGCCAAACACAGTTCAGGATGCATTAATAAGACAAAGCAGATATAATTCTCTTCTTAAATTCAGCTTCAGTTTTCATCTTAACTGACCCATTGGTAGGGGTTTTCAATAAATAAATATTTTACCTAAATAGGGTCGGATAAATAAACGTTAAGAAAGACGGAAATAAGGTCTACTAGAAAGTCCAGAAAAAGTCAAGAATTCTGGATGTGTTATTTTGGTAGACACCCTGTTATTGAACTAAAGACTACGCAAGATGAAACTTCTCGAACTTTGAACTTCTCGAATTTGAAATTACGGTAATTGCTGAATATTTGCTTAACATTACAGGTCATAATTCAAATGTACTTTTATTACCATCAACCCAACAGAGTAACGAGAGAAATCATTTTTTCATAAAGTCTGTAAAATGTCTGTTACTGGTCCCATAATTTCAAAGAGTTTGACTGTCCACTCTAACATAAATATAGTTTGACTAAACCTGAAATTTTGATAAAAGTTGTCTCGTCAGAGAAGTACCACTTAAATGATATAGTAAGAGGTGCATTGATTAGTATGATTGCAAGTCTTGAAATTTTGCATTTAAGAATTCATTAAGAATTCATTTTTTTAAAACTGAAAAGTTTAATTTTTCAACTACTTTCTAATGTGCTCTATAGAAATATGTATTATTTATTGAGAATGTTTTGTGTCCTACATTTTGACTTAATGTCCTACATTTTGGGACAGCATGTCCTACATTTTCCTTACAGCGATCTGGTAATCCTAGCGAGGGATAAATTGACAGAACATAAACAGCAGCTATTAGATTTGTTCATCTTGTTTGTGAGCAGAAGTCTAAGTACCAGCAAGTATTTAGAAGATTCTCTAGACTTTGGAAAGTTCTTTCATAGGGGAGCTTCTTTATCTGTAACTTCTCTGCCCCTGTTGAAGCCTCTTGTTTGACAAATACCTGGGACTTGAACGTCATCATCCACATTTCTTCCACAGCTGTGTCAAATGCAATGAAGTAAGTCTTCATAGTCAGTATGTAGGTATGCAAATAGTAGGTATGTCACGTTATCCCACTACTGGTTCTTCCTTTTGGGTCTGGGAAGTAATTCCTTAAGCTTGTAGGTTAGGTTGAGTGATAAGTATTTCAAGTGCTTATGCAATTTTCATTACCTTAGATTTGTGTATGACAGTATTTGCACACTCAAAAGGAAGAATGGTGTATTATAAGAGATCGCTGTGGACATGAAAGCTAGCTTTTGTTATACACAGATGTAATCGACATTTATATCGACTGTATTTGCAAGCGATATATCAAGTCGATTGCACTTGGTTCTCCGGCGCTGTAAGGCTGTAAGATACAAATGGCCTTGCGTCCCTCTTCCAACTGAAAAAAGAGGCCCTCACAGATGGTAGAGACGTTGACGGCGTTGTGAGGCTTCAAACTGACATCTACTTGTACCGACGTTAGTTGGTCCCATCTTTTCAAGGCCATGAGATCAGGCCCGTAGACAGGCAGGGCCAGAGGGGGGCTCAGCCCTCCTGGCAGGACCGCCAGCCCCCCCTTGTACTGCCGCCAGCCCCCTTGGCATTAGGTAAAACTATTTTGTATTCTAATTTCTTTGATGTGAAGAGTGAAAATGTAGACAGCATATATTATTTTGTTCACAAGTTTGCGAGGGATAAATTCACAGAACATAAACAGCAGCTATTAGATTTGTTCATCTTGTTTGTGAGCAGAAGTCTAAGTACCGGCAAGTATTTAGAAGATTCTCTAGACTTTGGAAAGTTCTTTCATAGGGGAGCTTCTTTATCTGTAACTTCCCTGCCCCTGTTGCAGCCTCTTGTTTGACAAATATCTGGGACTTGAACGTCATCATCCACATTTCTTCCACAGCTGTGTCAAATGCCAACAGATCCATAGTTCAGGAACGAAGAGGAGTTTTATTGCTTCGGCCGGGGTACGGTAGGCACTCTGATTGAAGTGAATATTGTACATTTCTACTTGTATGATATAAATACTGTACCTGTATCATCAAAAATAGTATAGAGTGTGTATTAAGGGATGGTGTCAGTAGCAGTCAATTAACACTTCAATAGATGTTTTAGAAGATATAGAAAAAACTGTAGTATTTGCATGATACTTCTAAATTTTATGTTTTATAATAACATAATGCCCCCCCCCCCCAATTTACCTTTATTTAATACTGTTAAACTTTTGAAAACTGGACTTGGTTTACAAAGCCCCCCTGATAACCCGTGACCCCCCCCCCCTGGAGATCAATTCTGCATGAGACACATAGATTGTCCACGAACCATATCAGATGGAAAGCACATCAGATGTCTAACTTTACGGCCTCAAAATAAAAAAAATGCAAGGATCCGCTGTAGGTCCCGAATTGTGGAATCTAAACTTGGACCCATCTCTCAAAAAATAAGGAATTATTTCGGAGATCAAAGCACATATATACTTTGCAGATCACGTAATAATTGTTAATTCAAGAACAGCGCTGGAAAGGACCTCTAGTTTTACGATAAACTCTTTCGAGGACTTGACTGATACGGTGAAATTGACGATTGTCACCCAGAAGACCCAATTTATAATCCTAAAGGGTAAGCTGAATGGGAACAAACACCCACAGATAAAACTCCCAGAAAAATCTTAGAAGAGTAAAGGAAGCTAAATATCTAAGCTAAGCGTCAGGTCAACCTTGCAGCAGGTTTTAGCATATGTAGATCCAAACGTGCGCGCAAGAATATAGATCCACTGAGACGGGTTCTATTCCGACACAACTGCATACTTGCAAGAAAACAGTTATTTAATTTGTAATATACAGACAAAATAATACATTGATTAGCAGGTATGGACTTAATTGGTTGCAATCACTGTGCAGACGAACTTAGAACCGCAGATTCGCCAACTCGAATCTGTATTGCGTTGAAGAGACATTGAAACTTTAGAGCGAGTCGAGCTAGACTGAATGCGTTGCAGAACGCGTGAAATCGCTGATACCAGTGTTGCACATCCCACTATTTTAACCCTATGTTTATTGTAGAGCGGCGAGAATGGCTGAATCTCCTGTTCAGCGCGCGGTTTTACCCGAATGTTATTTTGGGCTTCATCCGAAAGGAAATGTTCTTCAAAGTCAAGCAAGTTGTTTTAAATGCATAATCCTCCTTGCGGCAACAAGATCAAAGTAAAACAGGGCGTGAGGTGATTTGCCGTCAATGTGCACACGAATTGTATCACGGGTGTTGAATGATTTGCGGTTTGAGTTTAGCAAGAGGAAACGATTGTTTGTTGTTTGACGACAAAAGAATCTCCGCGGTATTAAAATATATCGCAGTGAGAAGAAACATGTTTATTATTTGGACGAGACGTCCTTCAACTCGGTGAGTGGGGGAAGGGGGAATAAAACATGGAAGGATACCACCATGCAAAACCACCGCCAGGGCTGAAGAAACCGACGATGAGGGGAAGGGGGAGGCTTATTGTTTCACCCACTGGCGGCAATGAAAGCTTTGTTGAAGGCGGATATTTACTTTTCAGCGCAAAGAAAGGGAAGGGTGATTATCAGCAACAAATAGACAGACCAAGATTTGAATCCTGGTTTAGTGAAGTGATTCATAAATTGAAACCAGAGTAATAGCGACAGACAATGCACCTGATTGTATATATCACCAATAACAAATCATGCTTTTTTGGTGGTACAACTTGAAGTGCGTGTGTCTTACAGTAACGGATGTATTGCGAACGAAGCAACCAAGTTTTTCATAAATCTATTTCTTTCTAAACCAAAAACAATAATTTGTCATTAAATTCAAGAGGGGCCTATCGTTGTTTACTTTTATCTTTGTTTATTTTCATTTTTGCGTGCTCGAAATATACACACATGCTCTCATGTTTAGAAGTTGTTTCGCTCTTATATTAATGACACATTTATTAAATAATATATGCGCAGAAAGTACTTTTAAAATGTTATGTTTCAGGAGACAAAGAGAAGCAAAAATACAATCCACTTGACATGCATGCGGGTTTTGATGTGTTGTGCGGTTGGCAATACTGTAGATTTTCTCAGTGTCTCCGATGTAAGCAGCTCGGCGGTTGAGGAAAGACTGGCACGGAAGATTCTGAGCTCAGTTCTCGCGCGGATTGATACATAAAACCTGCTGCAAGGTTAACCTGACGCTTGGCTTAGGTGTGAAATTACGAGAAATGCAACGATGACATGGATTACGTAAATTCAAAAGCTGAGCCTGTAATTACATACATTGGTAAAAATAGGTTCGAACACATTCAGACTCCCTATGTCGCTTACAAACCCATACACATTCATAATCTACAACGCGATAGTTTCTTTCGACGGACCAATCTGAGAAGACTACCTAAAATATACAACATACAGGTGTATAAGCTTAAATCTGCTGTTTTGTAGTCAGAAAAACACATGGTTTGTTCATAGAAAGCAACAAGAAATTTATTCAAAGTACTTGCCCTCGCGAGCTACACATTTTGCCCACCTCTCGGGCAATTTATGGATACCACGCCGAAAAAAGTCCTTCTCTTTCGAGGCAAACCACTCATCAAGCCATTTTCGGACGTCTGCATACGAATCGAAGTGCTGCTCATAGAGACTGTGGCCCATCGACGAAAACAGATGGTAGTCGGAAGGGGCCAGGTCTGGTGAATAGGCGGGATGGGGTAGCACCTCCCAGTTTCGTGTCTCCAAGTAGTTTTGGACCAGTCTTGACGTGTGCGATGGGGTGTTGTCGTGGAGGAAAATCAGCTTGTCATGTCTTTGTTGATAATCCGGCCTTTTGTCACACAGAGCACGGTGCAATTTGATCAGTTGTTGGTGGTAGCGGTGGGCAGTGACAGTTTCACCAGGTTTCAACAGCTCAAAGTAGACGATACCCTGTTGATCCCACCAAACACACAGCATCGTCTTCCGGCCGAAGCGATTTGGTCTCGAGGAAGATGTTGATGGTTGGCCGGGTTCAACCCACGATTGCTTGCGTTTAAGATTTTCGAAATATATCCACTTTTCATCGCCAGTCACAATCCGATGCAGGAAAGACTTTCTTTTTTGTCTGGCAAGCAAGATTTCGCATGTGTTTTGGCGTCTCTCCAGCTGCCGATCGGTCAATTCATGCGGCACCCATTTTCCGATCTTTTGAATCTTTCCCATGGCACGTAGACGCATGGAAATGGCTGCCTGAGTAACATCCAATTGCTCGGCAAACATCTTTTGCGTTTGGGTATTGTCCTCGTCCAAAAGAGCGTGCAATTGATGGTCCTCAACCTTCCTGGGCCGATTTTCATGCTTCTTGTCGCTCAGGTCAAAATTGCAGTCTTTGAACCAATGAAACCAATCCCTGCTCGTTGTTTCCGGTACAGCACTGTCACCATAGGCCTCCAGAAGCATTCGATGCGATTCGGCAGCCGATTTCTTCAAATGGAAGCAGAAAAGCAGAGCTTCCCGCATATGCTCTTTTTCTGGCACAAAACTAGACATGCTTACCACAGGAACACTGTCTGTTGTTGTCTGCACGTGCTGACGATGTGCACTGATTCGTGTTGGCAGATATCCAACTCATACAAACACCAGGTATGGCGCGCCCATGGTAGCTTCATACGGTCACTAACACAATCTATGAGCAAACAGCAGATTTAAGCTTATACACCTGGTATGTAACAAAAATAACATCATCACAAATGAAGACCAAATAATCAAACACAGAACCGCCATATACTGGTGCAAGGAAGGCCAAGAAGAGAGAATTTACAAATTAATTGGTAAGTAGATATGCCCCTACCATTGCAGAATTATTTCCTAGATCATCCAGGATTGGAAGGAAGAATGGACTAATAGTGCAATTGTAGGTTCAGTGAGGTACGAGTACCCGACTCTGAAATTCACCCCTCCCAAGAGTAATTTCTGGATCCGCCACTGCCACAGCAGGATTGATCCAAACTTCGCACTTAGTTCCACACTCGCCTTCCGAATCATCACGTGTGCAACTTTCAAAAACCATTACACAATCGTAACTCAGTTTCTAATTATTGCTTTATTTATTGAGAGCAAGATCTTCTTAGCTTTGAAGTTGAAACATCGCCCGCGAAAATAATACTTTGAACATCTCGTGTGTAGGCAACGCTAATTAAGACTTGCACTGTGTTACTTTATTTTATGGATTTTGTTGAGAAATAGTGCTGAAAATGTAATGTACGACTTACAAGATAGACGTTTTGCCCTTGCACATCCTTTCAACCTTCTCGTCAAACAATGAGAACAGCTGTCACGTAAATAATGCCTAAATGTAACGCATACTTATCAAAGCGAGGAAAATTTTATCAATGTTTTTTGTGTTATCAGTATGATATTTTATAAACACGTCTATTATAGTAGTGTGATTTGTGGTACTATAAACCCGAGAAAATATGAGCCCCCCTCTGGCAGATTTGCCTACACTTAAAACTAGCTCAACATGCCCATATGAGCTTTTTGCTCAAGTGTGGAACCCTGTCTAATCCAAGATTTTTGTAAAAATGCCCTCGGGAATTTCCTGAGAAAGTATGACCCCCCTCAGATTGATTTGTATACACTTACAAAAGGCACTTCTGTGAGATTGTTGTCCATAAACCTGTCAAAAATATGGCCCTCTTGATATTTTTTTTGCCCACACCTAAAACTACGCCAAACATATTAACACACACACACCCACCCACCCACACACACACTGATCTTGACCTTGACCTTGAGATGATCTTGACCTTGACCATTTTTTGATTATTTTTTCGATTATTTTGACCTTGACCTTGAGATGACCTTGACCTTGACCACACCCACCCACACCCACCCACATACACACCCACACCCACCCACATACACACCCACACCCACCCTCACATATTTACTTCCGGTCCACTTGTGGCCTATTTCTGGTTTATTTATATTGCATCATGTTTTGCAACAAATTATTGCCCAATATTATGCAATAAATTATTAGACATGTGTTGTTTTCTGATTGGTTGGTTATGACATAAAGTAATGATGTGTTATATTCTGATTGGCTTATTGTTTCAAATATTTTCAATGCGGTCTGTGTTTAGGCTATATAAAGAGATTTTGCATTGCATATCAGCCAGTATTGTGAGAGTTGTTGAAGAGTAAGGGTGTGTTGTTGCAGTGCTGCTCATATTTTTTTAAACACAAAAATATTGCAAATTTATATAAATTGAATTACAAATCTATTTGATTTAATAGACAGAATTTTTGACAACCTGTCATAGGTTTATTAAGTATAGAGTTTTGATTTGAACCCCAAGAAATTTTATATAAATACCAAAGCCAAAAAATATTAACACACATACACACACACACACACACACTAAATATACAAAACACACTGCTGAACCCAACTGATATTTTTTTATTAAGCATAGAATTTTGATTTGAACCCCAAGAAATTTTATATAATAAACATAACAAAATTGTAATATTTATTTTTGTTTAACAGGAACAACAAGTTCTGAGCACATAAGCAGTTTCTGAGGAATACAAGGCAGCAGCAGCAGCAAGCAAATAACTTATAGAAGGCAGTGTGTATCATATCTAATTGCATGGATAATCTTGACACAGGATTTTTTGAGAGAAGATGTATTTCAAAATACATAAAATCTAAGTCACTTGTTGATGATTTAAAGCTTAGATTCTTTGGCCTGTCCGAGTATGACCTGTTTGCTGTGCAGAATGAAACTGAAATGCAGTGGGTGCTTGCCAGTGACAGGCCATTCCAATGCCTGTATCTCAATTTTATCAGTGTACAAGAGTATTGTTGGATTGTTTGTTAATTTTTATACAGACAGGTGCCATTATGATTTAAGGTTGAAATTGTTTGACAATTATTGGTTCAACAATTGCTATGAGCATTGTTTAGAGTATAGGATGTGCATGATTGCATCTCAGAGTTTAAATTGGAGACATTATAAATATTCAAATAAAATTATTACCAAGATATCTAAAAATAAGAAGATTGGATTTGTTACAACTGATAATGGGAATTTGTACAGTGGTGAAGATTTCAATCCAGAGTTTGTATCATATTTCGACTATATATATTTGAATGAGCTTGTCATGTATTTTATAAGACAAAAATTTAGAGATTGCACTTATGATTGTATTGTTGAGGCACTGGGGCAGAATAATTTGCATGACATATGCAACAGTGGGAGAGTTTTGTCCAGCCTCTCAGTGTGATTTCAGGCACAGGAATCTGGCAGTTGGGAATCAATTCGCAGCAGGCAGCCCTGATTATTTCAGCAGAGACAGCAATCAAGGTAAATAAATATTTGCTGCAAGTGTAATTTAATTCTCTTCTCATCAGTGTAACACATTTCCTGTCTTATGCAGTTCCAAATCCCTGCCCCATCAGTGCTGTAGAAATATCAGCCAGGCTCGGGTCTGTATGCAGGAAGATGCAAGACATTTGTTTGAAATCTGTTTTGAAGCCTGTACCTAATCACAGCACAGCTCTGTCAGAGATAGGGACAATGAGTAATATCTGTAATTAATAATTCAGTAATCATTTCTAACAAGTTGAATTTTCAATAGGCTCTTCTCATCAGTGTAACACATTTCCTGTCTTATGCAGTTCCAAATCCCTGCATAGCAGTGCTGTAGCCAGGCTCGGGTCTGTATGTAGGAAGAGGCATAGTTGAAATCTGCTTGGGTATAATTTTTTGAAGCCTGTACCTCATCACAGCATAGCTTTGTCAGAGGATACGGACATTGAGTATAAAATCTGTAATCAATTCTAACAAGTTTAATTTTTAATAGGCTCTTCCTGTCTTGTTTCACATGCAGTTCCAAATCCCTGCCCCATCAGTGCTGTAGAAATATGAGCCAGGCTCGGGTCTGTATGTAGGAAGAGGCAAGACATTTGTTTGAAATCTGCTTGGGTATAATTTTCTGAAGCCTGTACCTAATCACAGCACAGCTCTGTCAGAGATAGGGACATTGAGTATAAAATCTGTAATCAATATTGTCAGTAATCAATTCTAACAAGTTTAATTCTCTTCTCATCAGTGTAACAAATTTTCTGTCTTATTTCACATGCAAATCCCTGCTCATCAGTGCTGCAGCCAGGCTTGGGTCTGTATGAAATCTGCTTGGGTATAATTTTCTGAAGCCTGTACCCATCACAGCATAGCTCTGTCAGAGATAGGGACATTGAGTAATAATTAATAATTATTCTTGTCAGTAATCAATTCTAACAAGTTTAATTTTTAATAGGTTCTTCTCATCAGTGTAACAAATTTCCTGTCTCATGCAGTTCCAAATTCCTACCCATCATCAGTGCTGTAGAAATATCAGCCAGGCTCGGGTCTGTATGCAGGAAGAGGCAAGACATTTGTTTGAAATCTGCTTGGGTATAATTTTCTGAAGCCTGTACCTAATCACAGCACAGCTCTGTCAGAGTGTAACAAATTTCCTGTCTTGTTTCACATGCAGTTCCAAATCCCTGCCCAGCAGTGCTGCAGCCAGGCTCGGGTCTGTATGCAGGAACAGGCATAATATTTGTGAAATCTGCTTGGGTATAATTTTCTGAAGCCTGTACCCATCACAGCACAGCTCTGTCAGAGATAGGGACATTGAGTAATATCTGTAATCAACAATTAATAATTATTCTTGTCAGTAATCAATTCTAACAAGTTTAATTTTTAAAAGGCTCTTCTCCTGTCTTGTTTCACATGCAGTTCCAAATCCCTGCCCATCAGTGCTGTAGAAATATCTTCCAGGCTCGGGTCTGTGTGTAGGAACAGGCAAGATATCTGCTTGGGCATAATTTTTTGAAGCCTGTACCCATCACAGCATAGCTCTGTCAGAGATAGGGACATTGAGTATGTATTATTACTGCACCTGCCCCATCTAACATGTTGCTGTGTTTCTTCAATACATTAGTCATAATCAATAAAATATTCAGAACAAACCTCTATAAGATATGACAACCTGCAACAATCTGGATGTATGAGATGTTTTATTTTCTGTATTTTTCAGGCTCTCTTGTTACAATCTTGTTTCTCTCTCCAATATTGCCATCACTATAATTCCACATGTTCTATGCTAACAACTTCAAACCTGAAAACATATCTGTAATTAATAATTAATAATTATTCTTGTCAGTAATCAATTCTAATATTTAATTTTTAATAGGTTCTTCTCATCAGTGTCCTGTCTTGTTTCACATGCAGTTCTAAATCCCTGCCCATCAGTGCTGCAGCCAGGCTCTGGGTCTGTGTGCAGGAAGTTTGTAGTTGAAATCTGCTTGGGTATAATTTTTTGAAGCCTGTACCTCATCACAGCATAGCTCTGTCAGAGATAGGGACATTGAGTATAAAATTATTACTGCACTATATGTTCTATGTTAACAACTTCATAATCGATGCAAAAAAAATAAACCTGAAAACATATCTGTAATCTAATCAATTCTGACATTTAATTTTCAATAGGCTCTTCTCCTGTCTTGTTTTACATACAGTTCCATCCCTGCTCATCAGTGCTGTGGAAATATTAGCTAGGCTCGGGGGTCTGTGTGTAGGAACAGGCAAGATATTTGTTTGAAATCTGCTTGGGTATAATTTTCTGAAGCCTGTACCTAATAACAGAATCAGAGCATAGCTCTGTCAGAGATAAGAACATTGAGTAATATCTGTAATCAACAATTAATAATTATTCTTGTCAGTAATCAATTCTAACAAGTTTAATTTTTAATAGGCTCTTCCTGTCTTGTTTTACATACAGTTCCAAATGCCCATCAGTGCTGTAGAAATATCAGCCAGGCTCGGGTCTGTGTGCAGGAAGAGGCAAGATATTTGTTTGAAATCAGCTTGGGTATAATTTTTTGAAGCCTGTACCTCATCACAGCATTGTTCTGTCAGAGGATAGGGATATTGTATTATTACTGCAAAACCTGCCCCATCTAACATGTTGCTGTGCTTCTTCATAAATCAATAAAATATTCAGAATAAACCTCTATAAGATATGACAACCTGCAACAATCTGGATGTATGAGATGTTTTATTGAATTTTATGTTTCTGTATTTTTCAGGCTCTCTTGTTACAATCTTGTTTCTCTCTGAAACATTGCCATCACTATTCAAACCTGAAAACATATCTGTAATCAATAATAATTATTTTTGTCAGTAATCAATTCTAATAAAACAAATTTCCTGTCTTGTTTCACATGCACATGTTCCAAATCCCTACCCATCAGTGCTCAGCCAGGCTCGGGTCTGTATGTAGGAAGAGGCAAGATATTTGTTTGAAATCTGCTCTGAAGCCTGTACCTAATAACAGCATCACAGCATAACTCTGTCGGAGATAGGGACATTGAGTATAAATTTAATTGAAAACATATCTGTAATCAATAAGTCAGTAATCAATTCTAACAAGTTTAATTTTCTTCTCATCAGTGTAACAAATTTCCTGTCTTGTTTCACATTTCCAAATCTCTTCACATCAGTGCTCAGCCAGGCTCGGGTCTGTATGCAGGAAGAGGCAAGATATTTGTTTGAAATCTGCTCTGAAGCCTGTACCTCATCACAGCACAGCTCTGTCAGAGATAGGGACATATATCCATAATCAATAATTCTCAATAATCAATTCTAACAAGTTTAATTTTCTTCTCATCAGTGTAACAAATTTCCTGTCTTGTTTCACATTTCCAAATCTCTTCACATCAGTGCTCAGCCAGGCTCGGGTCTGTATGCAGGAAGAGGCAAGATATTTGTTTGAAATCTGCTCTGAAGCCTGTACCTCATCACAGCACAGCTCTGTCAGAGATAGGGACATATATCCATAATCAATAATTCTCAATAATCAATTCTAACAAGTTTAATTTTCTTCTCATCAGTGTAACAAATTTCCTTCTTGTTTTACATGCAGTTCCAAATCCCTTCACATCAGTGCTCAGCCAGGCTCGGGTCTGTATGCAGGAAGAGGCAAGATATTTGTTTGAAATCTGCTCTGAAGCCTGTACCTCATCACAGCACAGCTCTGTCAGAGATAGGGACATTGAGTATAAATTTAATTATATTCAGAACAAACCTCTATAAGATATGACAACCTGCAACAATCTGGATGTATGAGATGTTTTGTTTCTGTATTTTTCAGGCTCTCTTGTTACAATCTTGTTTCTCTCTGCAACATTGCCATCACTATAATAATATCTGCCACATGTTCTATCTAACAACTTCATAATCGATGCAAAAAAATAAACCTGAAAACATATCTGTAATCAATAATAATCTTGTCAGTAATTAATTCTAACTCATCAGTGTAACAAATTTCCTGTCTTGTTTCACATTTCCAAATCCCTGCCCATCAGTGCTGTAGAAATATCAGCCAGGCTCGGGTCTGTGTGCAGGAAGAGGCAAGATATTTGTTTGAAATCTGCTTGGGTATAATTTTCTGAAGCCTGTACCTAATAATAGCATCACAGCATAGCTCTGATAGAGAAGCAGCCATTATAAATATACATATAATGCAGATATTTGTGAAAACATTGACAGGCAAGACAGTGACCCTGGAGGTAAATCCAGAAGACACTGTTGCTGCTTTATAGCTGCTGCTGATAATCTGATATGTTGAAACATACATACATACGTTGAAACGTTTAT